>NC_056732.1:512617204-512799704 GCF_019279795.1 Protopterus annectens
CATAGGTGAGAGTGTGTGTGCGAGTGTGTGTGAATGAACTACAGCGGTGTAAACCTTGGTTCCAGATGATTGTCACTGTTGAAGTGACATCCCGACCCCATGTGCAAAATGGGAAAAGAGGTTGAGGCTGGATGGATACATATATATCTACATCTATATCTATATCTCTATATATATATATATATATATATATATATATATATATATATATATATATATATATATATATATATATATATATATATATATATATATATATATATATATATATTTATATGTGTGTGTGTGTGTATGTGTGTGTGTGTGTGTGTGTGTGTGTGTGTGTGTGTGTGTGTGTGTGTTTGTGTATGTACCTAAAAATAACAGCCAATAGCATTGCCTATCCTTTCTCAAGCCTTATAAATAGGTCAATCCAGGAATCCCACGTTCTCTGTCTCTCTAAAAAGTCACACATTATCCCTTTGCACAAAGGAGGAAATTCAGCAGACATTAATAACCCAACCTAACCTCTTCCTTCTCCTTATATTATAACTAAATTCCTATGCTTTATACTGCTAGTGACTGATGATACTTTCTTCATATTTATTATTTTTTTTTCTTTCATCACTTGTTGATACTGGTACAATAACGCCGATTAATTTATCTCCGTTTTTACCACTCTGAATTCATCTGGCAACCAACTAAATTCCTGCTTTTATGTATATATTCTGTATATGTTACTGTAATCAAACCAACTAAACTCCTGACTTATATATTCTGTAGATATTACTGTAACCACTATGTGTAACACTGTTTCTACTTCTGTACCAATTAATGTTTTTTTTTTTTTCTGCATCTATGTTCTTGCCATAGCTTTTCTCCCTGGGCCTCCACCAAAATGAGCTATTTTAGGCTGAGTGGACTTTCCTGGTAAACAAATGCAATAAATAAATAAATAAATAAATAACTTTAGACCTGTAGCAATCTTATCTCCCCTCACCAAAATTCTTAAAAAAATGTATTCAAAAACAATTGTTACACTATCTCTTGCAGGAAAAACTCCCATCCCCTATGCAACATGGCTTCTGTCCTTCCCATAGTACTAGCACTGCCCTTCTAGCCTATATAAATACTGACAATTAAGTTAGAGATAATGGCAAACTAGTCTGTCCCTTATTAATGCACTTGCCTAAAGTCTTCAACACAGTTTGTCACGGCAAACTTCCACTTCAAATGTCCTCACTAGGTCTTTCTCAGCCCGTCCTTCTGTGGTTCAAAAGCAATAGGTATCACTCAGTAAAATGGCACTCCATGCTCTCTCCTTACAGGTGTACCAAAAGGCTCTATCCTTGGTCCCCTCCTCCTTAACATTTTTACCAACACCTTCTGCACTTCCACACAACAGGCCACCCCAATACAATATGCAGATGTTTCCACTCTCATTTGCATATCTGACAACATGGTACACCTCCAAAAAATTAGTCAAGAAGCTTTAACAGTGAATATGCCCACTAGACACTCCAAATTTGAGAGAACGCTGCACCCTTCCCAATGTCTTGTCCACCCTGGTAAGTTCTGACCAGAAAGTTATCTCCTTCAAAGCCAAAATCAAGTCCATAATCCCATTAGACCAATAATAGTTATGAACTATTCCAAGGCAAATTGCCTGTTATTAAATGATGGTTTGTCAAAATGCAATGCCCCTCCCAACCCCGAGAACACACCAGCCTATGCTGAATTGCTCTCAGAAACTCTGTACAACCATGACAATGGCCACATAGAGACTGCTGTATCTAGCAGAAGTCAGCTCAGAGTTATCCCCAGAAACAAACCACCCTGGTGGCATCTCAAACTAAAGATATACAACAAAAGGAAAAAAAAAATTATAACAAAAATCAGGAAGGGAAATTCCCATAAAGATAAAAACTCTCTTCAAAATTAAAAGGCAAGTAAGAGGGCTGCTTAGGTCAAGCAAAGCCACCGTTGAGGTTAAGATATCCTCCCAGGTGAAAGATAACCATAAGACCTTCTACAGCTATGTCAGAAACCCCAAGGGCAGCTCACAATAATGTGCTGAATTGGTGGTTAATGGTGCCACATTCACTGAGCCTGATGGTATAGCAGACCTGTTAGCAGAAGAATTCAGTTCCAACTTTATACCCTCTCATTTCCAATCATCCCCAGTAATATCTTCAAACTTAACCTCTTCAACTATAACTAGGGAACACGTACTGGCTATACTTATTAAAGCCAAGAACATGGCCTCAGTGGGTCCTGATAACATCCAAGGATGCCTCCTTAATAGTCTAAAATATGACTTATTGGGAACACTGGAGTCATTATTTAACTATAGTCTTAAAATGGGCTTTGTGCCACATAAATGGAGGACTGCAAAGGTTATCCCCCTTCAAAAGGGAGGGTCTTCAATAGATCATGGAAACTACAGACCCATTAGTCTGACTAGTCTTATTTGCAAAATTATAGAAAGAATTATCATGAAAATTATCAAGAAGGACATAGGACACCTTCAGACACTGGATCCATCCCAGTTTGGCTTTGCTAAAGGAAGGACATGCTTACTGAATCTGGAGGAATTCTTTGAAAAGGTCACCAAGGCAATGAATGAGGGAAAAACTGTGCATACTGTCTAACTAGATCTGGCTAAGGCATTTGATACAATACCCCACTCGGACATTGTCAACAAACTTACAGAACTAGGTGTAACCCCTGTTATAACATGCTGGATAGCTAGCTGGTTCACAGATAGGACCCAGGAGATTAGAATCAGTAAGGCCACCTCCACAAAGAGGCCAGTCACCAGTGGAGATCCACAGGACTCTGTGCTAGGCCCACTCCTCTTTGGCATCTACTTCTCAGAAGTCAAAGCCAATGTCAAAGGCCAATGGCTAACCAAATTTGCAGATGTTTGCAAACTTGGAACAATCATTGAATCCCCCAAGATGAGAATACTCTTCAGGAAAGTATAATGCAGACAAATGTTTGGTGCCAAAGCCATAGTTTAAAATTCACTACCAAGAAATGCATTATAATTCCTTTTGGGAAGTCTTTCACCCCAGGTAACTATGTCATCAATAAAACACCCTTAAAAGTTGATTCACTAGTCAGAGATCTGTGAATTCATGTAGATAGTAACCTACCCTCCACTAATATGTGTCTAAGGTAGTAAGAAAGTCCTTCTATGTTGCTTATCTTATAAGCAAGGGCATGGCATCTAGGTACAGAGAGCTCATCATTCTACTGTACTCGGCCCTCATTTGGCCCATCAAAGAGTATAATGCTGCCTTCGGTATGTACCTGACTAGACACATGCAGCAACTGGAATGTCCACAAAGGTTCTTTACAAAAATAATACAGGAGTAAAACAATGTTCTACACTGATTGCCTCAAACTCTTGTTTCTTTACTCATTATCACACAGACTTCTGAGATGATCTTTGCCTGGCATGCAAGAAATCCTTGGACCCTGTTTTGATAAATCTTTTGCACATCTGCAAAACAAACAGCATCAGAACTACTAGATTAAAAGACTGACATTCTGCTTGCAAAATAAATAGGACATGTTGGAGAGACAAATATGTGTCTCAGAAAATTCCCAATTTCTGCAACAAGCTCCCCATCCATGTGAAGCAGAGTTCCTCCCTCTCCCTATTTACGTGCAACTTGGACCAATGGATGGGTAATCGGAAATTCACCCCTGGTCTGGCAGTCAGTAAATCACTCCTTAGGTGCTGTGCTGATTGTGGAAACAAGGGTAGAATTTGGCTAGACTCATAAGGGCCCTAGGGCCATTAGCCTAGTAACTTCCTATGATCCTATGATCCTATATAAATCAAATTTTCAGGTCTCATTTGAGTTGCACAGCTTGGCTTTTAAGGGACCTAGTGGTTGTTAGCCTAGTATACAACTATGAATCTATGAACTACTACAAAACACTGCATTTACTGCCCCTCAGCTTCCATGTTTGCCACAAAGCCTAGACACAAAGCAATAGCTCCCTAACACTTTAATGTCCATAGTTCATAGTACCACTAGCTGAACAAATGCTTCCCTATGACAGCACCTGCTGAATATGTCCAGCTCACCACAGAAATCAGGAATGAAATAAAGAACACATAATCTGTATCACAGAGGATTAAGATCAGGGCTCTGATCAGAACCTAATAGTCATACATTCAAGAAATATATCTCAAGAAATTCATCTTAACAGTGCAACAAATCAAAACTAAACAGATGAATCTTGGTATCCATTTTGAGACCACGTAACTACCTGGTTAAGACTGGAGATAACTGATCATATTTCTTTGTAGTGCTTGAGCTCTCTGTTTACCAGTTACAGAGAGAAAAAGAAAAAAAATATAGCAGCACCAATAACTGAACAGCTTTGAAAGATTTAAAAACAGTGAGCACTGCCACACAACAACTTTCTTTCTAATGTCAGAAAAGTGCTTAACAAATTTGACTTATCCTTGAATTTGGGACATAATCGTTGTACTCCATATACTAAAAAATTAATTATCTTAGAGACACCTACACATCAACAAAGAAGGGTAACATCCAGAATCCTTCAAAAAACCTTGAACCTGATAATGATACTAATATTATCATATATGTTCTCTCATGACAGTCCACCTTGAAACTCACTTAGCATGTCTCACCATTTACATTGTAAATATTTGTAAATGCTTTTCAACACATTTTCTCTTTTTACCCTTTTCTTGTACCACTTATTCTAATCTCTCTACCTTGCCTTTACACATCTTTTTAAAGAGGTATTTCTACTGTCGCTATTACATATGCGTTGAACGTGATTGCACGTACTACCATATAGCCTGATTTGTAGTTGCAAAGGGTCCAAGGAAAAGACCACCTACCTGGTCAATAAATTAACAAATATGTAAATGAATAAAAAACAAAAAAATAAGCACTCAAACATCACTGATATTAAGTTTCTTTATTCAACTAATGTGTAATTATGTCCCTCTGTTAATCTTAGCTACCACTGTAAACACAACTGCACTGCACAGTATAACCATAGCCTTGTAAACTGTACCTGTCCTTTCAAATCACTGTCAAAACCTCTAAAAATGCTGCAGCATAAAACATAGTGTTCTAGGACATAGTACTCTGTTATATTTACATTATGAGAATGTATTAACCATATTTGCATGTTGCTCATGCCTCTGGCATACTTGGTTAACAAATGTTTAAATAAATAAATAAAAATTTGGTGGCAGTTCAGGTGGATGCAAAATATCTCATGGCACCTATAGAAAACAGCAGGAGGAGTTCCCTGATATCTTGGATATAAATACCACATCAGGTCTCCTCTGAAAAGAGTCCACTAGCTTAGTGGGGCTAACCCAGTCAACAAAAGACAAATACATGTATACAATAAAAGAAAAAAAGAATGAATGACTAAATACTGTAATGAGTTAAGTACAGAAGAAGTAATTAGGGACCTGGGGACCCAAGTTGATAGCAATCTCTCATTTGACAACCACGTGGCCAAAGTGGTTAGAAAAACATTTTATATAGCCCACCTAATCATGAAGGGATTCACATCTAGATTAGGGGAGGTCATCGTGCCTCTTTACTCATCCCTCATCAGGCCCATAATTGAGTGCAATGCCCCTTTTGGGATGTACCTTGCCAAACACCTGCAGCAACTGGAAAGACCCCAAAAGTACCTCACCAAGAGGATCAAAGGGCTCAAACAGATGCCATATGCTGCCCGGTTAAAGAAACTCCAGCTCTACTCAGTGGCATACCGCCTGCTCAGAGGTGACCTGTGCCTGACGTATAAGGCCATGTCCAACCCAGAATTAAGGGACATGCTGCACCTCAAAAAATCCAAATCCCATCAAGCTACACGCTCGAGAGACTTGAAGCTCAGCACTGAAATAAATAGGACATGCTGGAGGGACAGATTCATAACCCAGAGGCTCCCTTCACTCTGGAATAAAATCCTAGTCCAGGTTAGGCAGAGTCCCTCATTGACTCTTTTCAAGAGGAATCTTGATGAGTGGATGGGAGATCGTAGGTTTACCCCGGGTATCACTTCTGTGTCACTGTTAGACAGAGGCACAGTATACTAACCTCGAAAAAGGGCATAGCAAAATTAATTTAAAATGGGTGGCGAAAGCCAAACATACTCTGGCTAGGCTTATAAATGCCCTAGGGCAGATAGCCTAGTATGAACCTATGAACCTATGAACCTATGAGTCTCCCTTGACTTATCTATTTCTGTATGTTTGCCCTTGTTGTTTTGTTTTCTTTTTTTTTTCCTGACAGTAACCAGTTGGATCTTTAAGGTACATAAACACCTCTGTCATGTCTTTCCCCATTTATGTCTTCAACAATATACTAATCATGCACAAACACCTCCCCTCTCTATATACACACAGACACAAAGACACATACACATATCTCTATATCTATATATGATTGTATAATCAAACATTGATTACCACAAATAGCAATGTCACATAATCAGAAAGAAATTCTAAATGCACATGATACTGAATAAACAAAACACAGACAGAACAAAAATTGACAACAGTACAAAACCTCTAAGTCATACTAAACCAAACAAAAAGTATTTTTAGCAGGGAGCTCTAAGTAAGTGTAAATTACTAGCTCAGAATGAAGACACTCCTAAACAGGATAGACACTGTAAATTATAGTTTATTGAAGGAATATACTGGCCACAAAAGCCTTGCTGATAACTATTATTGGGCTGTCATTAGTAAAGGTACAAAACTTTACAGAATGAAACACAGTATATAACAAAAGAAAAAATATCTACTTAGCTTTGCCAAAGATAAAGGTAACAGAATGAACAACCAAGTAGTAGAACACATTAGACCAAACATTCACTTCAGGTAAAAAAATAAGTAAGTTGTGCAGAGTGCTTGTCTTTTATAGTTGCATACCATATTGCTTAAAACTGCAACAGCATGCAAATAGGGCTGACAACAATTAGCAAAAAATAAAATAAAATAACTAAATCAATAAATAAATAAATCAAGCCTGAGGACTGACAGTGACCTTTGGCTTTTTGCAATCCATTTTATAAATTGCTGCAGTACTCATCCTACTAAATGAATGTCTGCTGGCATTGGAAATTCACTTACATGACTATTTTTTTTTAACCAGCATGAGATAATGGGCCCAGTTCCAAAAGAGTTGCTCTTAGTGTAAGTCATTCTGGCGTAAGTCTCCCTTCATTTCGAAAGACTTGTTCTTGATATAAATTACTTACTTCAGTGTAAGGCCTATCTATAAATAGGCTTCCACTGGGGGCCAGATTCCAAAAGACTTCCTCTCAGACTAAGTAACATACTTTGAGAGCAAGTCTCAAATTAAGTGACTTAATCTGAGAACAAGTGTCATGGATATGTCCCAGTATGTCTCTGTAAAACACATAACTGGATACTAATTATGCCCTACTTAATGAGTAGCTCTGCCTATATTCCCAACTAAAATTAAGTTATAACTGCTATAGGCGACTGAGGCATCATTAGTGTAGCAATAGCAATTCTTGTAGTAACTCAGGACTGAATATATGAACAACATAGAATAATCTCTTACCTCCTATTAATAAAATGTATAGGTACTACCTAGGCAATACACCTGACTGATATTTTTATTTAGCACTTGCTTCTTCCAAAATACTAAATACAAGAATAATTTTAGTCGCATGCAAGTTACAGTTAAAAATGAATGTAATAAGCAAAGTAGATCAAAGGCAGACATACTGTAACTGAAAACTATGTGTGGTGTGTGTGTGTGTGTGTGTGTGTGTGTGTGTGTGTGTGTGTGTGTGTGTGTGTGTGTGTGTGTGTGTGTGTGTGTGTGTGTGTGTGCGCGCGTGTATGTGTGTGAGGATAGCTTGGTCAAAAGCACCCAAGTGTCAACATTGTTTTATTGACACACTTTGGTTGACATAGCAGATGACCAACTGACATACAAGATAGGCAGTGTCCGATGTTGGGGAACATACCCCTTCCTCAGGGATTGTGCAATCTCAGAGTTAGTATATAAAATTATCCATGGGATGTTGGGAGGAACAGAGGGACTTGTCCCTTTCAAAAAACAATGCTTTTGCCTTTTTTTTTCCTCTGCTTTTGCATGTGGAGAGTTTTTTCCTTGCATAGTCATACCCTTCGGGAAAAACAAGGTTACCCCTAGCTACCAAATAGGTGGCAATCCACTGAGCACAGAAGAAGTTATCAGGGACCTGGGGACCCAGGTTGATAGTAATCTGTCATTCGACACCCATGTAGCTAAAGTAGTTAGGAAGACCTTCTACATTGCCCACCTTATCATGAAGGGATTCTCATCTAGATCAAGGGAGGTCATAGTCTCCCTATACTCATCACTCATCAGACCAATGATTGAGTACAATGCCCCATTCGAATGTATCTGACCCGACACTTGCAGCAGCTGGAGAGGCCACAAAGTTCCTCACCAAAAGGATAAAGGGTCTCAAACATCTGTCCTATGCTGCCCGACTGAAAGAACTCCAGCTCTATTCAGTCGCCACGCTTGCTCAGAGGTGACCTTTGCCTAACATACAAGGCCATGTCAAACCCAGATTTGATGAATATGCTTCACCTCAAAAATCTAGATCCGTCAGAGCCACAAGGCGGAGACTTAAACCTCGACACGGCTATTAATAGGACGTGCTGGAGGGATAGATTCATCACCCAAAGACTCCCTATGCTGTGGAATAAAATCCCGGTATATGTGAGGCAGAGCACCTCGCTGGCCTTGTTCAAGAGAAATCTTGACCAATGGATGGGAGATCGCAGATATACCCCAGGGATTACCTCAGTGTCACTGCTCGACAGAGGCACAGCAAAATAATGGGTATAGTTCCCCATACTAAAGGGGTGGCGTAAGCCACAAAACTATGGGCTAGGCTTGTAAATGCCCTCGGGCAGATAGCCTAGTATGAACCTATGAACCTATGAACCTATAAGCATAGTGCACCTTTGAAATTTGCATTGTCAACCATTTGTGATCAATGTAATTGACAATGACATTTGGGTGTATTTCCAGGAGAGAAATAATTAATACTCTGTAGATATTTTAAGGAACTCAATTACTTTGTACTAGAAAAAATGAGGTGATAACTGGGAAAACACTTTGAAATATTGTGATCTGGTATGGTATATTAAATGCTTGTATTCTTCTCGGATGAAATTATTACATTTATATATAGGCAGTGTATATTAGATGAGGGCATCAAAGTTATAAATTGTGTTTACTCATATATATATATATATATATATATATATATATATATATATATATATATATTTTTTTTTTTTTTTTACTATATTTGTTAACCAGGATTTTCCAACTTAGCAGAAGTCTGTTTTCAATAGAAGCTCAGGGAATAAAGCTATGTGCATTTAAATTACTGAAAAAAAACTATTTCAATAATTTAACAACTGGCAGTTTAAACAGACAAACTGCAATTATTCCCATGACACAAAGAAGCCTCAGCCAAAACAACAAATGATTGTTTAATAAAAAGAATGAGGACATTTTAGTAATTGTAAAAGGATTTATTATTGAGTGGTTTGAGTACATCCATGATGCCATAACAAGTTGAAGAATACAGAAAAAAGTACTTACAGCCCTTAGAGATGATGTGGTGGAGGTAAGTGGTATGAAGAGTTGGGGAGTAGGCTGAGGGAAAGTACACTATATTGGATTATTTAGGGTGTAGTTTAAAAAAGGGGTAGAATCTTGAAATAGAAGAGATGGGGTTTTAATTTGTGTAGCTGATTTCCCTTGGGGGAGGGAAGTCAGGAGAAGCATAAGGTTAGATATTGTTTTAGTTTGTTTAAGAACATGTAGTGGCTGTTTGCTTATACCTGGTATAGGTGTATACACTATTTTAAGTTTTATTAGTGGAAGCTTGGTGTATGATGTCATGGTCATGTGATTTTTTTAGAGAGTGAATTTTTGTTCAAATGGTTTATTCTAATGAAGTCCAGTTAATATTTAAGAAGAAAGCACTATATATATACATATATATACATATATATATATATATATATATATATATATATATATATATATATATATATATATATATATATATATATATGTATTTCTAGATATAGGATCACTACTAATTAGTGAATACTTACATTACCAAAGACCGGAATCTCGAGACCAGATAACTGACAGACGAAAAAAACGGAAGACCAAGACTCTCATGGATCCAGACCGGTGGACAACTCGTGGGCGAGAAATGTGTCCGGAGTCGAAGGAAACGGATCGGAGGTGGACTTCAACAAAATTGGGGCGAAACCGAAACGAACAGTCCCCAAGAAAACGTACGCGTTTTCGGCGCTAGAAAAGGGTACAGGTACTGTGAAGCAATCTGATTTACGTCAACCCTTAAAAATCAAAGGGCGGGCGGAATACAACAATTTTTTGAACTTTCATTTTATTTTGTGTGTATTAATAAAAGAAGTACGTTGGATTTTTGAACAGTGGAGTGCTGGTGCTTTGTGAATCATTTTGGAGCAGATATTGTGGGTCTATTTTGGCGATAATTGTTGGCTGTTCCAGTACATTCGTGTTTGATCCTGACAATAATGTCTGATGATCTCTGTTATCTCTAGATACAATGATTTATCAGCAGCAGGTATATTTAGCTTATCTGAAAGGCAGGAAAACATTTCACTACAGGATTTTTCCCCTTTATCATTGCAGACTTTGCCTCCATGTACACCACGCCTAGTTGAATATCACTCGACTCCATTCAATGTACATGCAAGCACAGCTACAGTCAAATACATCAGCTGATTGTGTTGAGACGCTAGCACTGATCTTCTTTATTCAAAAGCTGCAATTGTATGGAAAACAACAGAAAAGGTCACAAGATTAGCCATCCATTTAACTGAACATACCTGCTCATTTATAAGTATCTCTGACACTCCTGTCCACTTAATTGTAAGGAAGTCTGTTGCCCTGATCTACCTTCCTCTTCCTATGGAAAATATTCCTAACAACTGATGATACCCTACCATTCACTAGTCACAACACAAGCTATCTACCGGCTTGCTTGTCACCCCATGAACCCACATGGTATTACCACATCTTATCTGTCTTCCTTACTGAAAAAGATCTAATTCTTGGATATTTCCTCATAACTGTGATCTTACTTACATTTCATAATCTTGCTGAAGCTCTTGCATATCTTGTAGTTATTCTAATATCTCTGTTTAGCCTAAACCTGTAGATCTTCCCTCAGTACTTCACATAATTCTTAGCTTGAGAACAATTCATGAGCATTGAATTCAACCCCTCATACTATATCTTCCAGCATCATTTTGATTTACTCACACCTCTTTGGTGTGCTCTGAATGATTGATAGTCTTCTTATCTGTCCTTGATTTTATACCTCTAAGTAAATGCCGTCCTCCATGAATTTCTTTATCCAAATTGCAAACACTTGCAGTTCTTCATACTAAATCTTAAACTTGGGAGCACATGTTTTAATTAAATCACTCCTTGCATCCTGAAGATCCCACCTTCTACTATTAATTTGTCTCTGGCCATGAACAATCCCTCTAGTTCAATCAAAGAAAAGTATAGTTTTAGAGTAACACTGACAAAATTGCACAGAATAGTGTGCATATCTATATGTAAAATTTCACAGCTCTGTCAAGAGCTTATTCTATCCGATCCCGAGAAAGAAGCTGCAGAAGTCATCAGAAGTTACTGGATGTTCAGAAAGTTGCAAAACCATGGTCTTGTATGACTGTGCATATAGTGCTTTTTATAGTAAATGAAACAACCTTCAGATTCACTGAGCCATTTTGTTTAAAATTAGCATACCTTAGTTCATGCCACATTGTTTGGTCAGTGTAAAATACTTATAATAATAATACTATTCCTGCTGTTCTGTTGAGCTGATGATGTATATCACATGTATTCACTGAAATAGCTTTTCTGTGTTTTTAAAAAAGAAAGAAAACAGAAAGAATAATATATTTCCATATAAAATATATTGTTTAGGCATATTTCACCCTCCCATTCTGCAGACATGTGGTTGACCAGCCCAACAGACTTGAGTTTTAGAGAGCAAACTACAGTTTCACTCCCCCAAGGTTTTTATAGATTAATTAAACAGAAAAGTATTCCATGATCATTCAGCATAGTCAGATCTGAGAATTCTTACTTTTTCAATAAATAACAATGTTGTCTCACACAATATAAGGTCTTTATTGTTTTACTCATACTACTGAATGTTTAGAATTCTGGTATTTAGTGAATTGTTATCAAATAATTGAGATCTGTTTAACCAGTACTTCTGAGTGAATGTTGAATCAGTCAATTAATCAATCAACCCATGATTAAACAAAAATTCCCTTTATCTCCCGAGATATGACCAATAGCTGAGTTCCAGAATGTCTTAACCAAAATATAGAATTGGAGTTGTTTTGCAAATTTAGAAGATATCTGCTCAACTCCTCTTAAGTTCTCCTAACTATTAAACTCCTGGATATCACTTGGTGTGTCGGCACTTCATAGTTTAAAGACTTTAAGAAGACTGAGCTGTATTGGGGGTGGGGGTGGGGGGTAGCCTCAACAGCTTAACATGCTGTTGGGACAGGTTCATAACTCAGACTGACCATGCTCTGGAATAGACTTCCCATACATGTCAAGCAGAGCACCTCACTGGCCGTCTTCAAGAGAAATCTTGATGAGTGGATGGGAAATAGTAAATTCATCCTAGGGATCACTCCAGTGGCTCTAATCGACAAAGGCACTGGGAACTAAGATTGGGCGGCATGATGCCAGGGCACTTCTATGGGCTAGGCTTGTAAAGGTTCTAGGGCCATTAGCCAAGTACATAACTATGAACCTATGAACCTATTAGTCCTTCACAAATACATTTGTGAACTTGATCAGAGTACCATTTATGTTATCACCATGCATGTTATGGAGCTACACAAGATCTTTTCTACTAAACCCAAACATTATCTTCCATCCTGACTCCTTCTTTCACTTCCCGAATCCAGTATCACTACTGCAGACAGAGTAATGCTCCATTACTCAGTCATGATAAATGTCTCAGCATGTCATAGTTTGCTATTAGTAAAGTGTTTCAGACAACAACGCCATACAGCTATTAGTAAAGGATTTCAGACAACAACGCCATACAGGTATTAGTAAAGTGTTTCAGGCAATAACGCCATACAGCATTCTTGAACAATTTAATACTTTGCCTGAGATGCAAGAAATAAGTCTTGTTCAGCTACCCAAGCTCAGTTCAAAAATTTGAGTGGATTGGCTAACTAGGAAATGTAGATTATAATGCTCAGTATCTGAGTTTATTCCATTAATATAAATATGAGGAGATACTGCTATATCACCTTAATTTGATATTTTTGTCATGGGAAGATTAGTAAATGAACACCATGTATTAAAAACAAAAAAAAGCATAAAGCCTTTACATTCTTGGATGTTAACACCCCACTTCTACAAAGGATGTAATTGTGTAGGTCTAAGGAAAAGACAAACAATTACCTATTTTAAATCTACTTATCTCCATAAAAAATGCCAAATTTGCTCAGCAGAAATCAGAAGCAAAACATAAAAGAGAGTAAGGCTAACCTAACTATAAGATTAAAGATAATAGTTCCTCCAAAGATAACCATAAGGCTTTTAAACTATATTAGAAAACTTAAAAGTAGCACCAGTGCTGTTTCAAATTTTATCTAATGGTACACACCTTAGTCTGGTCCAGAAACCATTACAAATGTCATAGCTAGCACTTCCAACTCCACCCCACCCACTCACTTATCCGTTTCTGCACTTGCTCCTCCAAATATCCCAACTCCCCCAAATCATTCTAAATCAGATGGTACTGGCACTATCAAAAATAAAAATATATGTTTTTAGAGCCCTGACAGTGTCCTTGGCTGCCTCTTAGTAAGTGCTAAACAGCTTTGCACAGCCACCCCTCCCCGAATCTATTCAGCCTTAGCCTCTCCACTGGTCATGTACCAGATGTTCGTAGGAGTGTCACAGCAGTGCCACTATACAAGAGTGGCCCCACAACAGACCCTGGGAGCTATAGATCCATAACGCTCACCAGTATCCTACATAAAAGTGTGGAATGCTTCATACTTGAACTTATAAACAATGGACTATGTGAACTTCATTCACTTGACCTTACTCAATTTGGATTTATGAAAGACAGATCTTGCTTTCTCAAACTAGCTGATGTCTTTGAAAGAAAGAGTTGCTGAAACCACATACAAAAGTCAAGCTGTCCATACTACCTATGTGGACCTAGAAAAAGGCCTTTGACAAAGTTCCCATTGCCAGCGATATCAACAAGTTTACCCAACTCAACAGTAATCTCAACGTCATAAAATAGGTAGCCAACTGGCTCACTGACAGAATCTATTTTTAACAACAAAAATAACATGATTAATGGTATCCTGCATGGCTTAACCCTGGGATCCCTCCTTTTTGGTATCTATTTCTTGATGTGAAGATAGATACAGAAAATGTCTGGATCACCAGATGTGCTGATGACTGCAAACTGGGTATTATTATTAATTCCCACGCTGATTTTCTGATACTCCAACAAGGACCGAATCAAGCATTGCCTTGTATATCAGCCATGAGTGCAGACGTAGTGCCAAAAGATGCACTGCAGTCTTATTTGGCAAATGATAATAACCTTGTTAGCACCATATAAATAAGCCAATTAAAATAGACACTGTTATTAGAGATTCATCTCTCTTTTGAAAAATAGGTATCATCCATAGTGCGGAGATCATTCTATTTTACCCAATTAATTTTCAAGAGTATATTCACTAGAGTCCTTTGTTTATTTATATGTTTATATGCTCAGGTGCTTCTGGAGAGTTAAGAGGGTTCAGTAGACCTAGCGATTGAGAAGAAGCACCAGAATCAGCTGATGGTCAGCTATGTGGGAAACAAAATAGCAACACACACACACACACACACACACACACACACACGCACACACACACACACACACACACACACACACACACACACACACACACACACACACACACACACACACACACACACACACACACACACACACACACACACACACACACACACACACACGCACACACGCACACACGCACATATGCACACACACACATGTGGCCACTTGCAAAGCTGTGTACACCTCCAATATTTGCATGCAATATATATAAATAATGGCTTACTGATGTACTTCATCATGCTACCATCAGAAACAATCAGTTTAATTCATTAAAATTCTTCTCTGTACATACACACACACACACACACACACACACACACACACACACACACACGCACACACACACACAAACACACACACACACACACACACACACACACACACACACACACACACACACACACACAAACACACACACAGATGCACCTACCAGAGGAAACATTTGCAGCTTATATAACTGAATTGAGAAACAGAGCTAAAACATATCATTTTGGTGATACAAAGATGAGTTGATAAAGGACAGGCTTGTATGTGGTATTAATAGTCCTGCTGTGAGAAAGATTTTACTTTGTGACAGTGATTTAACATTGAGCAAAGCAATAGAGATTTGTCAAATCCATGAGGTGACAGAAAAACACACAGGTATGCTTGCGAGTGATGAGAACATGGTTTCAGTTGGCTCCAGAGCAAACATAGATAGTATGCAACACGTGGTAAACAAGAGCAGGCCTAAGCACGTGGCAGCTACAGAATTTCTAAAGAAGCCATGAGATTTTCTAGAAAGTTCCAGGAAAGGTGCAAGCTCCAGTGCCAGTTCAGTGCAGTATAAGCATGAATCAGCAAAATCCAAATCTAGCTTTATTGTTAACTGTTGCAATTGTGGTGCGAACCATCAGTTTAAAAGAGAGAAGCACTTAGCATTTGGTCAACAATGTTACAAGTATAAAAAATGGAGCCATTTCCAAATGTTTTGCAAATCAAGTAAGCCTCACACAGTTGTAAAGAAAGGTCGCACAAAAAGCAAGTTGATCAAGTAAAGCCGAAGCAGTCAGCTTTCTATGTAGATGGTGTATCAGTGCTTGGTGAGAGTTGATGCAATGAACTTCTTAATAAGAAGTGAAGTATTTTGTACTGTCCGGATTAATGGAAAATCCACAGAGCTCAAAGCAGACACTGGTTCAAAGTGTAATGTTATATCAGCAGACACATTTGCAAGAGTGAGAAAAAAAATGAACAAATCAATGTAATCAGTAGTGCAAGACTTGTTGCTTATGGAAGTGAAGAAATTCAAACTGAAGGTTCAGTGATATTTTCATGTTATCTGTCTGAGAACTGTTACAACTTCTTATTCTACATAGTCTGAAGACCAGTGCAATCTTTATTTGGTCTCAAAGATAGTTTAAGAATAGACATACTTTCTTTTGCTAAAGAGGTTCATCACATAAGTGCACTTCCAAGTTCTAATTTCTCCGAAGCCATTTTTTCAAAGTATACTGATGTTTTCAATTACAAGTTAGGCAAATATCCAGTTGTGTATTCCATGAATTTAGACCCAGAGGTCACTCCAGTAGTCAGATCACCAATAAGAGTTCTGATAGCTATGCAAGATAAAGTTAAGGCTTAGTTGAATAAAATGGTGCAGCAAGGTGTGATTTATCCAGCCACAGAACCAACTGAATGGGTGTCGTCCATGGTACCCGCTCACAAAAAATGCTCAAACGAGATCAGAATATGCATTGACCCAAGAGGTTTGAACAAAATGTTAAAGAGACTGTATCATCCAATGCACACAGCTGAAGAAGTTGCAGCTCTAATATTGAATGCTACTGTATTTTCTATTTTGGATGCAAAGAGTTAATTTTGGCAAGTAGTGTTGCTTGATCGCAAATTCTCATTTCTAACTACTTTTAGCACTTTGTTTGGCAGATACAAATTTCTAAGGATGCCATTTGGAATAAATTCTGCAAGTGAAGTGTTTTAGCGTGCAATATTAGCAAATTTTTTTGGGGTTATACTTGGGCCATAATAGTAGATAATCTATTGGTTGGAGGCAATGGTGAAGCAGAGCATGGCAGAAACCTCAAGAAAGTTCTAGACAGAGCACATGAAGTGAACTCAAAGCTCAATCCTCTGAAGTGCAAATTCAGACTTCCAGAAGTTACATATGTAGGACATTTGTTTACGTGTACAGGCTTGAGACCAGACCTGACCAAGCAAGCAGCTATTCTAGAAATGTCAGTGGCAGACAATGTACAAGCTTTACAGTGTTTCCTGGGCATGGTCAACTATTTAGGCAAACGTATACCAGGCTTCAGTGAGTTGACAGCACCTTTAAGAGACCTAACACACAAAAATGTTGCATGGACATGGTTGGAACAACACCAGAAGGCATTTGAAGACCTCAAGCAGAAAATTGCCACCCCACCTACATTGTTACTCTTTCTTGAGATGCTTCAAAATTTGGCCTAGGTGCAGTTATACTTCAAGAAGGCAGACCTGTACCCTATGCATCTAGAACACTAACCCAAATTGAGATGTAGTATGCTCAAATTGAGAAGGAGCTTTTAGCAATAGTATTTGCATGTTCCAAGTTTCATGATTATATTTATGGTCGAGCTATTCAGATTGAAACCGATCATCAACCTCTACTTACTATTCTAAAGAAGACTATTCATTCCACTCCAGAGATATTACAAAGAATGATGCTCATATTGCAAAAGTACAATTTCAAAATGGTATACATAAAAGGCAAACTGCTCTATCTAGCTGATACCTTATCCAGATCGCCCATACATACAACAGAACACCTTGACGCAGAGAATTTTGACTTTGGTGTGATGTCAGTGTGTAATTTTTCCACCAATAGACGTGGGGAGTTAAGAAATCACAATCAGACTGATCCAATCTTACAGAAGCTCAGTCACTATATTAATGTCAGATGGGGGTCAAAGTAATCTAGTGTACCACCTGAAGTGCAACCGTATTTTCCTTATAGAGATGGATTGTTGATTGAAGATGGCATTATTTTCAAAGGTCCTAAAATTGTTGTTCCTGCTTCCTTATGACAATAATATATTCAGATTTTGCACTGTGGTCACCCACGGTCCACATCCACTAATAAAAGAGCAAGAGAATTGGTATTTTGGCCTTCATTATCAAAAGACATTGATAGAGTTCTTTCTTCTCGTTCAGTATGCATTAGTACTAGATCGCATTTGCAAAAAGAACCACTTCAGCTAAGTCCAATTCCTGAACTACCTTGGTCTGTTGTAGTAACTGATATCTTTAAGTGGGACAATCAACACTACTTGGTTTTGGTAGACTCTTATTTGAACTGGTTTGAGATTGATCTACTACCTAACCTCCACTGCTGTTATTACCAAGTTGAAACATCATTTCTCATTTCAAGGTAGTTCACACAAACTTTTTTCTGACAATGGTACTCAATTCACTAGCCTGTTGATTCAGAAATTTGCAAGAGAATGGGACTTTGTACATGTCACTAGTAGTCCTGAATATCCGCAGTCTAATGGTCTAGCTGAGCATGCAGTACAGAGTGCAAAGCAATTACTTGAAAGGTCAAGCATGATGATATTGATGTTTTCTTCAATTTGCTTAATCTCAGAAACATACCCCATGATGATATTCTTGGCTCACTTGCTCAAAGACTATTTTCCAGACAAACTAGAACTATGCTACCTATTTCTTCAAGTTTGTTGCAGCCTAAACCTAAGAACAATAAAACCATCAAGGCTCAATTATTTAAAAAGTGTAATATCTAGAAATCGAGTTACAACATCTCAAGCAGATTACTTCATCCATTGAGGGAAGGAGAGATGGTACGAATTCAGATAACAAAAGGTTTTGATCAAATGGGACAGATTACAGGCATCTGTGCCAAGCCAAGATCCTACTTGTTAGATTCTGAGGGTGTGGAGCATAGGAGGAATCACAGACATCTTCTTCCTGTGCCAGAATCGTCAGCAGCATTGCAGTCACAACATTCCTTCTGTGAGGGAGACTTTAAATCAAAGAGTAAGTCAGACACTGTTTCCAGATCAGAATGTGCTCAAAATTCTGATTCCATTCCAGAAAGTGATTTGAGCATTCCACAGGTCAACCATTTTGCAGAAACTGTTCCAGTTGCTAAATCTAATTCCCAATTTCATGTCACACGATATGGATGATGATCTAAGTCTAGTGTGAAATATGCAGCAACATGGGCTTGATTGTATATGCATGTGTATTTAGTATTGTATAATGCATGACTATGGATTACCTGTGATTTCTGCATGCCAAATAGTCTCATAACAATTGCATGATCTATTTCTCAAAGAGGGAGGATGTAGATCAGAGTGTAGCATGTGTGTGGTACTTCTTTAAGAAGCATGCGAGGCTGTACATGCATGTATAAATTCCAGACACATGCAATCCCTAGTGCCATTTTGAAGGAGCAGACAGAGTGAGAGCATGCCTGATCACAGTTGTTAGTTTGTATATAAGTTACTTAAGTTAAAGTCAGTAAGCCTCTATAGTGAAGTGTTTGCATAAAATAAAGCTGCTTAAACAGAACCCACGAAGATTCTTTTATCGTGTCCTAGGCATGAAAGTGACAAAGGGTATCTGGAGCATGCAAAGTACAGAGGAAATTGTCTTATTTTCTATGTGGAATAGGTCTAATGCTGAGCTGTTTTGGAAAACTGAAAAATAGCCTAGTTCAGTAAGCCAAACCACTCCACAAGCCTCAGTAGCAAATGGTAGGATATTGGTTTGGAACATACAAATAGACACAGATATGTGTGACAACCGTGCCCTGGCCCAGCAATCAAGGAGCCTCAATCCTCACCACTAACACCAGGGAGGTCATCTCATAGAAGAGGAAAGGATAACTAATACACACTGTAAAGTACAATTTACCTTAAGTGCACACAGAGATCAGAGTCAGTCTGGGGCTGGTTGCTCCCTTGCTCTCCAGGTCCCCAATAAACTCCCCACTGGCACAGCTATAGGGTCCAGATCTCAGCCAAGCTGGCAAACTAACCTCCAGTACCCTCTCTGTCCCAGCAGTGTTTTGTGTCCCTGCCCAGGTAGCTGACACACCACACACTTTGAAAGAAGTATTTATACAACTTAACAGACACTCCTGGAAAAGGCTGACACAGATTCTCTAGCTGTGTCCTTTTATCCAGACAACATGGTAGTAATTCCTGCCACCACCAGCTAATATTTATCAGCTACCCAAAGGCCCTTAAAAGGGTGTCAAGTTATTACTATGCAATATTATTATCCAGTTGGTAATGTGACTATTCAGTCTAAGGCTTATTAGAGTGGCCTATTACAATAACCTCTATAAATATGGAATGTACTCTAGAGTTTACTATCTCTACACAAACCAGCCACAGGTAAAGGTTTTTTTAAATATTTAATAATAAATGATTAAAACACAAGACAATACTACTACACCTCAGAGATATCTAAGAGTTCAGAGATCACACAGAAACTTAAAACAATACAGTAGGACAGGTCTGATGTTAAATAAAAACACAATCTAACTTTCTAATCTTTAGCTATTCTTAAGATAATACACAGTGCTATCATCCTACTTACATACACAAAGAGCATAAGCAGTGCTGGGGTAGATGGCCCAAGACAAAATGCTTTCATTCTCTCTCTCAACAATAGTTTTTAGAACTCACTAACAAACAGCTCTGGAAAGGCCCTCCCAAATTACATCATTTTGAAACTTAGGTTTTCCCTGTATTCACATTACATCATTTTGACACTTAGTATGGAGTTCCCAGGCAAACAAACTGCATCATTTAGCAAGCTAACACCTGCTCAGAAAACTACAACAATAAAAGACATTTCACATGTACACTCTACAATTATTCCTTAAGTTAAGACAATAGAAAGAATGTGTTCAGTCAGTCACTTCGGCGCCACTTTTTAGATAATTGTAACTTCAAAGAACATTTGAAATGCTTGGCTTGGTTTTCGTTACAGCAGATGGCAATGTTGCAACGATCTTGAAGTTCACATTTTACAGTGATTTCCTTCATTTAAAAACACAAGCCTGTATTTTACATTTATTTATACAAATGATAGAATTATATATCAAATTCTATTTGACTAGGCAGGCTGGTAGCCTTCACCCATCTTTCCACAATCTTCACATCTCTCCCCCCCCCCCTGGAGAACTCAAGCTCATTTTTCAAGTGACCCTTAAGAAACGCCGCTTGAGAGGATTAGGTCTATCTGGGTGTACCTCACCCCATTCCCTGTCTTGAGAGTCCATCTGCATTGGCATTGCTACTCCCACTGTGGTGCTGCACTGACATATCATATGCTTGCAACCCCGAGGCTCCATCTTAGCAATTTGGCATTTTGCTGACTGGCTCTGTTTAACCATATTAGAAGGTTGTGATCTGTCATTACAGTGAATTTTCTTCCATACAGACAAGGTTGAAGATTCTGAAATGCCCACACTATAGCTAGACATTCCTTTTCTACAGCTGCATAGCATTCCTCCCAGGGTTGGAGCCTATGACTGAGATAAACCACTGGGTGTTCTTCCCCCTCTGAAGAAATCTGGCTAAGTACAGCCGCCACCCCATGGTTCAAAGCATCCACTTGCACAACAAATTCTTTGCACAAATGATAGAATTATGTATCAAATTCTGTTTGACTAGGCAGACTGGCAGCCTTCACCCATCTTTCTCCAATCTTCACCCCCCCCCCCCCGGAGAACTCAAGCTAGTTTTTCAAGTGACCCTTGAGAAATGCTGCTTGAGAGGGTTAAGTCTATCTGGGTGTACCTCACCCCATTCCCTGTCGTGAGAGCCCATCTGCATTGGCATTGCTACTCCCACTGTGTTACTGCACTGACGTATCATATGCTTGCAACCCCAAGGCTCCATCTTAGCAATTTGGCATTTTGCTGACTGGCTCTGTTTAACCATATTAGAGGGTTGTGATCTGTCATTACAGTGAATTTTCTTCCATACAGATAAGGTTGAAGTTTCTGCAATGCCCACACTATAGCTAGACATTCCTTTTCTACAGCTGCATAGCATTCCTCCCTGGGTTGGAGCCTATGACTGAGATAAACCACTGGGTGCTCTTCCCCCTCTGAAGAAATATGGGTAAGTACAGCACCCACCCCATGGTTCAAAATTCTTTGCTGTAATCTGGAATGGCTAACACAGGGGGTCCTCCCAAAGCTTATGTAAGCTTCTGAAATGCCTGCTCATATGCTGGGGTCCACACTACCTTATCTGGCCTATTCTTCCTTGTCAGGTCTGAGAGGGGAGCAGCTATGGTACTATAATTAGGGACACACCTTCTGTAGTATCCTGCTGTCCCTAACAATGCCCTCATCTGCTTTTTGCTAGCAGGTGCAGGCCATGCCTGAATAGCTTCCACTTTGGCAGGTTCTGGCCTTATCTTTCCACTCCCCACTCTATGTCCTAGGTAGGAGACCTCTGCCATACCCACCTGACATGTGCTCGGCTTAATGGTCAACCCTGCCCTCTGTGGTCTGCCCAGCACCTCCCTGACATGCTGAAGGTGTTCTTGCCAGGAAAGGCAAGATGGCAATATCATCTAGGTAATCAAGGGCAAACCATCCTGCTCCTGCTAGGATATTATCCACCAGCCACTGGAAAGTCACTGCAGCATTCTTCATCCCAGAGGGCATCTTTGTGAACTCATACAAGCCAAAAGGAGTCACAAAGGCTGACTTCTCTCTAGCACTGGGAGTCAAGGGCACCTGCCAGTAACCCTTGGTAAGATCAATGGTTGTAAGATACTTAGCCTCACCCAGCAGCTCTAGCTCCTCATCTGTCTTAGGCATGGGATAAGCATCTGACTCTTTGTGACTATTTAATTTCCTGTAATCCACACAGAACCTGGTGCTGCCATCCTTCTTTGGCACCAACACCACTGGTGAGGCCCAGGGACTGTTGGACTCTTGAATCACCCCTAGTTCCAACATCTCCTGTACCTCTTCCCTCAGAGTCTGTTTGACTCTCTCAGGCACCCTATAAGGGGCCTGCCTAACAAGCCTTTGTGGTCCTGTATCCACCTGGTGCTGCACCAGGTGGGTGCACCCTGGTTTCCCAGTGAACTTGTTCCCAAATTCCTGCAACACTGCTCGGATTTCTTGAACCTGGGTAGGAGATAGCTGCTGGGATACTGCTACCCCTGCCACCGAGGTGTCAGCCCAAGCCTCATTGAGGAGATCAGTTCCCAGATCTCCCTCAGACTCCTCCTGCAATCCACTGCAAATGCTCATCACAAGGGCCTCCCTGTCATGGTAAGGTTTCATCATGTTAACATGGTATAATTTGTGCCCCTGCCATCTGCCTAGCACTTCCACCATGTAATTAACATCACTTACCTTTCTTACCACCTTGTAGGGACCCTCCCAAGCTGCTTGCAGCTTGTTGTGTCTGAAAGGAATGAGAACCATTACCTGCTGCCCCACAGCATATTCTCTAGCTTGAGCATTCCTGTCATACCACACCTTTTTCTGTTGTTGGGCTTCTGCCAGGTTCTCCTGGGCCAAGCCCATGAGTTCCCTGAAACTTGTCCTGAGGTTTAGGATGTATGCCATAACAGACTTTTTGTGAGACTCACACTCACCAGCCCACTCATTTCAAATTAAATCTAGAGGTCCTCTCCCCCTATGCCCATAAAGCAACTCAAAGGGTGAAAAACCTATAGATTCCTGGAGAACCTCTCTGTAAGCAAACAACAGATGGGGCAAATATTTGTCCAACTCCATCTTAAACTGATCTGCAAATGCCCGTAGCATGGACTTAATTGTAGAGTTTAACCTCTCAACAAGAACATTAGTCTGGGGGTGGCAGGGGGTGGTCTTCATGTGCTTCACCCCACAGGACTTTCACAGACAAGCCAGCAGGTCTGACATGAAATTGGCACCTCGGTCAGTCAGCATTTCTTATGAGAAACCTACTCTGCTGAAAATCTCTAACAAAGCATTTGCCACCTTTTCTGCCTCAGTGGAGAACAAAGCCACTGCCTCAGGGTATTGTGTAGGATAATCCACTACCACTAGGATATATTTTCTCCTTGTGGAACTTGGGGTACTCAGATGACCCATAATATCCATAGCTACCCTCTGAAATGGCTCCTCAATCACAGGCAAAGGCATCAAAGGAGCTCTCACCTTGTCTCCTGCCTTGCCTACCTTTTGGCACTGCTCACAGGTCCTGCAGTACCCTGTTACATCTCTGGAAATTCCAGGCCAATAGAAGTTTTGCATAATATGCCTCTTTTTACTTTTTATACCCATTTGATCTGCAAAGGGAATATCATAGGCTATGGCTAGAAGCACCAGGCAGTAGACTCTAGGCACTGCCAACTGCTGTACTCTCTCACCTTCTAGCCCTCGCTCAGGAGTCCATTCTCTGTATAGTAAGCCTTTGAGCAAGTATAGAGATTCCCCCTTCCCTTGAGAATCAGTTGCCTCCCTAGCTACCTGCCTCAGGCCTTGCAATGTAAGGTCTGAGAGCTGAGCCTGTCTCAACTCTTTTCTTGTAACCCTTCCCAGCTCCCCTTCCACAGAAAGACTGGCATCCTCTGACAGTGGTGCCTCACTGTCGGCCTGGGTAATACTACTCACCTCTACATTTGCAGTTACCCTGTCCAAGGGAACATCAGTACCCACAAGCAGCTGTGGCTCACATTCAGTCTCACTGCAACAAAGTAGCTCCCTCCCTGAAGTAACCACCTCAGCAGTCCTGGCTGCAAGTATGCAGTCTTTCTGGGTCTTCCCCAGGTTGATAGACCCACATGTTTGTCTCCTAGCCTTACTGAGTGTAACTGCATAAGTACATAGTACTGCCTCATCCAAATCCTTCACTCTCAGGACATCTGTAGGATGGTAGTTCCATACCTCTGTTGTCTCAAGACAACCTTCTGTTGGCATTTTGTCTTTCTCACTATGGGTCCCTTTAGATGCATGAGCAGTACTGAAGGACCTCTTCCTGTGCAGGGCTGCCCTGCTGGCCAGGTATAGGTCTCCCCTCTTCTCCCACTCATCTGAAGTAGCACATTGTCTATCAACTAACCAGATCCTCATGTGCTCAGGCAAAGTGCTAAGGGCTTGTTCCCCCACCAAAAGGTCTGCCAGCCTTTCAAATGTGGTGACCTGACATCCACTTGCCTAGCTATGAAAATACGTGCTCAGTTCAAAACATATTCACATACATTTTCATCTGCCTTGCGTCTATGCTCACAAAACTTTTTCCTATACATTTCAGGTGTTAGCTTAAAACATTGTAACAGACATTTCTTTACAGCAGTATAATCAAAACAGAGTCAGGCATTTGTGATATACAAGTTACAGCTTTCCCATGGAGTAAGGGGGTCTGGAACCAAACCCAGAGCCTTTTGTCAACACTATACTGTTTGCATACCCTTTCAAACATGAATGAAAGTATCAAAATTATCCCCCTCTTTAAATTACAGAAGAAATTTACTGATCTGTTGTGCTTCTGGGGTCCAGTTACTCCCTTCCCCATTACCTCCATGACTCTGACAAAGAGTCAGCATTTCCCTCTCATGCTTCCTCTGACGATCCTTTTCTGCGGCTTCTATCTCCAAATGCCTGGTCTCCAACTCAAGTCTCTTTAGCTCCAGCTGGATTTTTAAGTCCACTGCAGAAAGGTTGAGCTGTCCATTCCCTAAGGATATTGTATCTACACTGCCAGTCTGATTGTCCTTCACAGAAAGGTTGAGCTGTCCATTCTCTGAAGATTTTGTATCTCCACTGCCAGTCTGTTTGACCTCCTGGGTGCTGTTTTCTGATGCAGCTGTAACCAAGGCTGCAATCAGGTCTGCCTTAGTCAGGTTTCCATGCACCAGTCCCCTAGCCTGGCACATCTCCACCAGTTGGCTCCTTGTCAGCATTCCATACTCCTGTGCTGACATGCTGCCTGCTCACCCTGACTAACTAAGCTAACAAACGAAATAAAACAATTGTGATCTGAACTCTGAGTATACACAGCATGGCTGATTTAGAGTACAAAACACTTTCAGAGATCACTGTATATATTCTACAGGATTCAATCTACCGACACCACTACAAGCCAATTAGTATGTGAAATAGATCCCACCTCTGCCAAACACCTTGTGATGATATCTTATCCCAACCACTGCCACCACTTGTGGTGACCATCCTCTGACCCAGCTATCAATGAGCCTCAATCCTCACCACTAACACCAGGGAGGTCATCTCATAGAAGAGGAAAGTATAACTAATACACACAGTAAAGTACAATTTCCCTTAAGTGCACACAGAGATCACAGTCAGTCTGGGACTGGTTGCTCCCTTGCTCTCCAGGTCCCCAATAAGACTCCCCACTGGCACAGCTATAGGGTCCAGATCTCAGCCAAGCTGGCAAGCTAACCTCCAGTACCCTCTCTGTCCCACCAGTGCTTTGTGTCCCTGCCCAGGTAGCTGACATACCACACACTTTGAAAGAAGTATTTATACAACTTCACAGACACTCCTTGAAAAGGCTGACACAGATTCTCTAGCTGTGCCCTTTTATCCAGACAACACGGTAGTAATTCCTGCCACCACCAGCTAATACTTATCAGCTACCCAAAGGCCCTTAAAAGGGTGTCAAGTTGTTACTGTGCAATATTATTATCCAGTTGGTAATGTGACTATTCAGTCTAAGGCTTATTAGAGTGGCCTATTACAATAACCTTTAAAAATATGCAATGTACTCTAGATTTTACTATCTCTACACAAACTAGTCACAGGTAAAGTTTTTTTTAATATTTAATAATAAATAATTAAAACAGAAGACATAACTACTACACCTCAGAGATATCTAAGAGTTCAGAGATCACACAGAAACTTAAAACAATACAGTAGGACAGGTCTGATGTTAAAGAAAAACACAATCTAACATTCTAATCTTTAGCTATTCTTAAGATAATACACAGTGCTATCATCCTACTTACATACAAAAAGAGCATAAGCAGTGCTGGGGTTGATGGCCCAAGACAAAATGCTTTCAGTCTCTCTCTCAACAATAGTTTTTAAAACTCACTAATAAACAGCTCTGCAAAGGCCCTCCCAAATTACATCATTTTGAAACTTAGGTTTTCCCAGTATTCATATTACATTATATTTTGACACTTAGTCTGGAGTTCCCAGGCAAACAAACTGCATTATTTAGCAAGCTAACACCTGCTCAGGAAACTACAACAACAAAAGACATTTCACATGTACACTCTACAATTATTCCTTAAGTTAAGACAATAGAAAGAATGTGTTCAGTCAGTCACTTCGGCGCCACTTTTTAGATAATTGTAACTTCAAAGAACATTTGAAATGCTTGGCTTGGTTTTCATTCCAGCAGATGGCAATGTTGCAACAATCTTGAAGTTCACATTTTACAGTGATTTCTTTCATTTAAAAACACAAGCCTGTATTTTACATTTATTTATACAAATGATAGAATTATATATCAAATTCTATTTGACTAGGCAGGCTGGCAGCCTTCACCCATCTTTCCACAATCTTCACATCTCTTCCCCCCCCCTGGAGAACTCAAGCTCGTTTTTCAAGTGACCCTTGAGAAACGCCGCTTGAGAGGGTTAGGTCTATCTGGGTGTACCTCACCCCATTCCCTGTCTTGAGAGCCCATCTGCATTGGCATTGCTACTCCCACTGCGGTGCTGCACTGACATATCATATGCTTGCAACCCCGAGGCTCCATCTTAGCAATTTGGCATTTTGCTGACTGGCTCTGTTTAACCATATTAGAGGGTTGTGATCTGTCATTGCAGTGAATTTTCTTCCATACAGATAAGGTTGAGGTTTCTGCATTGCCTACACTATAGCTAGACATTCCTTTTCTACAGCTGCATAGCATTCCTCACAGGGTTGGAGCCTACGACTGAGATAAACCACTGGGTGTTCTTCCCCCTCTGAAAAGATCTGGCTAAGGACAGCCGCCACCCCATGGTTCAAAGCATCCACTTGCACAACAAATTCTATGCACAAATGATAGAATTATGTATCAAATTCTATTTGACTAGGCAGGCTGTAAGCTTTCACCAGTCTTTCTCCAATCTTCACATCCCCCCCCCCCCCGAGAACTCAAGCTAGATTTTCAAGTGACCCTTGAGAAATGTCGGTGTAGAGGGTTAGGTCTATCTGGGTGTACCTCACCCCATTCCCTGTCTTGAGAGCCCATCTGCATTGGCATTGCTACTTCCACTGTGGTACTGCTCTGACATATCATATGCTTACAACCCCAAGGCTCCATCTTAGCAATCTGGCATTTTGCTGACTGGCTCTGTTTAACCATATTAGAGGGTTGTGATCTGTCATTACAGTGAATTTTCTTCCATACAGATAAGGTTGAAGTTTCTTCAATGCCCACACTATAGCTAGACATTCCTTTTCTACAGCTGCATAGCATTCCTCCCTGGGTTGGAGCCTACAACTGAAAGAAACCACTGGGTGCTCTTCCCCCTCTGAAGAAATCTGGCTAAGTACAGCACCCACCCCATGGTTCAAAATTCTTTGCTGTAATCTGGACTGGCTAACACAGGGGGTCCTCCCAAAGCTTATGTAAGCTTCTGAAATGCCTGCTCATATGCTGGGGTCCACACTACCTTATCTGGCCTGTTCTTCCTTGTCAGGTCTGAGAGGGGAGCAGCTATGGTACTATAACTAGGGACACACCTTCTGTAGTATCCTGCTGTCCCTAACAATGCCCTCACCTGCTTTTTGCTAGCAGGTGCAGGCCATGCCTGAATAGCTTCCACTTTGGCAGGTTCTGGCCTTATCTTACCACTCCCCACTCTATGTCCTAGGTAGGAGACCTCTGCCATACCCACCTGACATGTGCTCGGAATAATGGTCAACCTTGCCCTCTGTGGTCTGCCCAGCACCTCCCTGACATGCTGAAGGTGCTCTTGCCAGGAAAGGCTGTAGATGGCAATATCATCTAGGTAAGCAAGGGCAAACCCTCCTGCTCCTGCTAGGATATTATCCACCAGCCATTGGAAAGTCACTGCAGCATTCATCATCCCAGAGGGCATCTTTGTGAACTCATACAAGCCAAAAGAAGTCACAAAGGCTGACTTCTTTCTAGCACTGGGAGTCAAGGGCACCTGCCAGTAACCCTTGGTAAGATCAATGGTTGTAAGATACTTAGCCTCACCCAGCAGCTCTAGCTCCTCATATGTCTTAGTCATGGGATAAGCATCTGACTCTTTGTGACTATTTAATTTCCTGTAATCCACACAGAACCTGGTGCTGCCATCCTTCTTTGGCACCAACACCACTGGTGAGGCCCAGGGACTGTTGGACTCTTGAATCACCCCTAGTTCCAACATCTCCTGTACCTCTTCCCTCAGAGTCTGTTTGACTCTCTCAGGCACCCTATAAGGGGCCTGCCTAATAAGCCTTTGCGGTCCTGTATCCACCTGGTGCTGCACCAGGTGGGTGCACCCTGGTTTCCCAGTGAACATGTTTGCAAATTCCTGCAACACTGCTCGGATTTCTTGAACCTGGGTAGGAGATAGCTGCTGGGATACTGCTACCCCTGCCACCGAGTTGTCAGCCCAAGCCTCATTGAGGAGATCACTTCCCAGATCTCCCTCAGATTCCTCCTGCAATCCAATGCAAATGCTCATCACAAGGGCCTCCCTATGATGG
Organism: Protopterus annectens; assembly: GCF_019279795.1. Classification (NCBI taxonomy): domain Eukaryota; kingdom Metazoa; phylum Chordata; order Ceratodontiformes; family Protopteridae; genus Protopterus; species Protopterus annectens. Next base: position 512,646,945 of record NC_056732.1, read on the forward strand.
TAAGGTTTCATCATGTTAGCAAGGTACAATTTGTGCCCTTGCCATCTACCTAGCACTTCCACTATGTAGTTAACATCACTTACCTTTCTTACCACCTTGTAGGGACCCTCCCAAGCTGTTTGCAGCTTGTTGTGTCTGACAGGAATGAGAACCATTACCTGCTGCCTCACAGCATATTCTCTAGCTCGAGCATTCCTGTCATACCACACCTTTTTCTGTTGTTAGGCTTCTGCCAGGTTCTCCTGGGCCACACTCATGAGTTCTCTGTGCCTTGTCCTGAGGTTTAGGATGTATGCCATAACAGACTTTTTGTGAGACTCATTCTCACCATCCCACTCATTTCAAAATAAATCTAGAGGTCCCCTCACCCTATGTCCATAAAGCAACTCAAAGGGTGAAAAACCTGTAGATTCCTGGAGAACCTCTCTGTAAGCAAACAACAGATGGGGCAAATATTTGTCCCACTCCATCTTAAACTGATCTGCAAATGCCCGTAGCATGGACTTAATTGTAGAGTTTAACCTCTCAACAAGACCATTAGTCTGGGGATGACAGGGTGTGGTCTTCATGTGCTTCACCCCACAGGACTTTCACAGACAAGCCAGCAGGTCTGACATGAAATTGGTACCTCGGTCAGTCAGTATTTCTTTTGAGAAACCTACCCTGCTGAAAATCTCTAACAAAGCATTTGCCACCTTCTCTGCCTCAGTGGAGAACAAAGCCACTGCCTCAGGGTATTGTGTAGCATAATCCACTACCACTAGGATATATTTATTCCCTGTGAAACTTGGGGTACTCAGATGACCCATAATATCCATAGCTACCCTCTGAAATGGCTCCTCAATCACAGGCAAAGGCATCAAAGGAGCTCTCACCTTGTCTCCTGCCTTGCCTACCTTTTGGCACTGCTCACAGGTCCTGCAGTACCCTGTTACATCTCTGGAAATTCCAGGCCAATAGATGTTTTGTATAATATGCCTCTTTTTACATTTTATGCCCATTTGATCTGCAAAGGGAATATCATGGGCTATTGCTAGAAGCACCAGGCAGTAGGGTCTAGACACTGCCAACTGCTGTACTCTCTCACCTTCTATCCCTCCTTCAGGAGTCCACTCTCTGTATAGTAAGCCTTTGTTCAAGTATATAGATTCCCCCTTCCCTTGAGAATCAGGTGCCTCCCTAGCTACCTGCCTCAGGCCTTGCAATGTAAGGTCTGAGAGCTGAGCCTGTCTCAACTCTCTTCTTGTAACCCTTCCCAGCTCCCCTTCCACAGGAAGACTGGCATCCTCTGACAGTGGTGCCTCACTGTCGGCCTGGGTAATACTACTCACCTCTACATTTGCAGTTACCCCATCCAAGGGAACATCAGTACCCACAAGCAGCTGTGGCTCACATTCAGTCTCACTGCAACAAAGTAGCTCCCTCCCTGAACTAACCACCTCAGCAGTCCTGGCTGCAAGTATGCAGTCTGTCTGGGTCTTCCCCAGGCTAACAGACCCACATTTTTTTCTCCTAGCCTTACTGAGTGTAACTGCATGAGTACATAGTACTGCCTCATCCAAATCTTTCACTCTCACGACATCTGTAGGATGGTAGTTCAATACCCCTGTTGTCTCAAGACAACCATCTGTTGGCATTTTGTCTTTCCCACTATGGGTTCCTTTAGATCCATGAGCAGTACTGAAGGACCTTTTCCTGTGCAGGGCTGCCCTGTTGGCCAGGTATAGGTCTCCCCTCTTCTCCAACTCATCTGGAGTAGCACATTGTCTATCAACTAATCAGATCCTCATGTCCTCAGGCAAAGTGCTAAGGGCTTGTTCCCCCACCAAAAGGTTTGCCAGCCTTTCAAAAGTGGTGACCAGACATCCACTCACCTAGCTATGAAAATAAGTGCTCATTTCAAAACATATTCACATACATTTTCATCTGCCTTGCGTCTATGCTCACAAAAAAATTCCTATACATTTCAGGTGTTAGCTTAAAACATTTTAACAGACATTTCTTTACAGCAGTATAATCAAAACAGACAGAGTTAGGCATTTGTGATATACAAGTTACAGCTTTCCCATGGAGTAAGGGGGTCTGCAACCGAACCCAGAGTCTTTGGTCAACACTATACTGTTTGCATACCCTTTCAAACATGAATGAAACTATCAAAATTATCCCCTTCTTGAAATTGCAGAAGGAATTTACTGATCTGTTGTGCTTCTGGGGTCCAGTTAATCCCTTCCCCATTACCTCCATGACTCTGACAAAGAGTCAGCATTTCCCTCTCATGCTTCCTCTGACGATCCTTTTCTTCGGCTTCTATCTCCAAACGCCTGGCCTCCAACTCAAGTCTCTTTAGCTCCAGCTGGATTTTTAAGTCCACCGCAGAAAGGTTGAGCTGTCCATTCTCTGAGGATATTGTATCTCCACTGCCAGTCTGATTGTCTTTCACAGAAAGGTTCAGCTGTCCATTCTCCGAAGATATTGTATTTCCACTGCAAGTCTGTTTGTCCTCCTGGGTGCTTTCTGATGCAGCTGTAACAAGGCTGCAATCAGGTCTGCCTTATTCAGGTTTCAATGCACCAGTCCCCTAGCCTGGCACATCTCCACCAGCTGGCTCCTTGTCAGCTTTCTATACTCCTGTGCTGATTTCTGCCTGCTCACTCTGACTAACTAAGCTAACAAAAGAAATAAAACAATTGTGATATGAACTCTGAGTATACACTGCATGGCTGATTTAGAGTACAAAACACTTTCAGATATCACTGTACATATTCTACAGGATTCACTCTACTGACACCACTACAAGCCAATTAGTATGTGAAGTAGATCCCACCTCTGCCAAACACCTTGTGATGATATCTTATCCCAACCACTGCCACCACTTGTGGTGACCGTCCTCTGACTCAGCAATCAATGAGCCTCAATCCTCACCACTAACACCAGGGAGGTCATCTCATAGAAGAGGAAAGGATAACTAATACACACAGTAAAGTAAAATTTCCCTTAAGTGCACACAGAGATCACAGTTTGGGACTGGTTGCTCCCTTGCTCTCCAGGTTCCCGATAAGACTCCCCACTGACACAGCTATAGGGTCCAGATCTCAGCCTAGCTGGCAAGCTAACCTCCAGTCCCCTTTCTGTCCCACCAGTGCTTTGTGTCCCTGCCCAGGTAGCTGACACACCACACACACTTTGAGATAAGTATTTATACAACTTCACAGATACTCCTGGGAAAGGCTGACACAGATTCTCTAGCTGTGCCACTTTACCTAGACTACATGGTAGTAATTCCTGCCACCACCAGCTAATACTTATCAGCTACCCAAAGGCCCTTAAAAGGGTGTCAAGTTGTTACTGTGCAATATTATTATCCAGTTGGTAATGTGACTATTCAGTCTAAGGCTTATTAGAGTGGCCTATTACAATAACCTCTATAAATATGCGATGTACTCTAGAGTTTACTATCTCTACACAAACCAGCCACAGTTGAAGGTTTTTTAAATATTTAATAATAAATAATTAAAACACAAGATAATACTATATACTGTAGAGATATCTGAGAGTTCAGAGATCACACAGAAACTTAAAACAATACAGTAAGACAGGTCTGATGTCAAAGAAAAACACTTAATCTAACTTTCTAATCTTTAGCTATTCTTAAGAGAAAACACAGTATATTCCTACTTACATATACAAAGAGCTTAAGCAGTGCTGGGGTTGATGGTCCAAGACAAAATGCTTTCAGTCTCTCTATCAACAATAATTTTTAAAACTCACTAACAAACAGCTCTGCTAAGGTCCTCCCAAATTACATAATTTTGACACTTTGGTTTTCCCAGTATTCACATTACATCATTTTCACAGTCTGGTGTTGCCAGGCAAATAAACTGCATTATTTAGCAAGCTAACACCTGCTCAGGAAACAACAATAAAAGACATTTCACATGTATACTCTACAATTATTCCTTAAGTTAAGACAATAGAAAGAATGTGTTCATCCGGTCGCTTCGGCACCACTTTTTAGATAATTGTAACTTCAAAGAACATTTGAAATGCTTGGCTTGGTTTTCCTTTCAGCAGATGGCAATGTTGCAACAATCTTGAAGTTCACATTTTACAGTGTTTTCTTTCATTTAAAAACACAAGCCTGTATTTTACATTTATTTATACAAATGATAGAATTATGTATCAAATTCTATTTGACTAGGCTGGCAGCCTTCTCCCATCTTTCCCCAATCTTCACAATATGTATGTTTGTGCTTATCTGACACTATCATGATAGTACATATGCTTTTTAATGCATAGTATCCTGCTAGTGCATATGCTTTCTAATGGAACTTTGTGTGCTTTTTTAAAAAATACAGAACATAGGGTTCAGCAGGTTCTCTCTCAATGTAGAGAAAAGAATCATGGGCTGAATTAGTATAGCTAACTAAAATGCATTTAAGATGGCATTTGGTGAGACCACTGAAGACTAATATTATATAAAGGGCAGAGTATGACCTTTGGCATAACATGCTCTGATATCCAGTCAGAAAATAGATCAAGAGCCAAAAAATATAGCTTTTATACCACCCGAAAAAAAAATCATAAACCCACATCATTGTTAGTTGAATATTCCAATATTCAATGTAAACTAAACTATGAGTAACTTCTTAAATCCTTTCCTGTAATGATGATGAATAGTGGGGTTTATTACTGGTAAGATCTGCCGATAACAGATCTATGGTCCTTTCTTCAGTTGTGACCTCAAATCATGGCTTACATGAATTTTGCATTGTTCTCATCATGTTTGCAGGAGTTTTCTTTGGTACTCTGTTTTTTCTCCTAAAAATAAGATTATTAATTCTAAATTATCCATAAACATGTTGTGTTTGCCTTTCCTTTGTGGTCCAGTTATGGCCAAAAAGGATCCTGGAGGAACTTCTTCCCTTACACTGTTAACAAAAGGTCAGACTTGGAACACTCACAAAATGAAGCCTTTTTACAAAAAACAGATACAATAAACTCTCAGTTAACCGAAACTCAAGCAACCAGAAAAAAAAAAGCAAAGAGATACAGTACAATTTTAAATGTGTTGCACGTTCTGCCCCTCCCCCCGCAGAAACATGCATTATGTATTTAGAGTTTTTGAGTTTTAAAAAGGAAGACAGGAATAAATTCTTTCCCCAACCTGAGAACAAATCAAACCAAACAAATAGTATAGGGTACAGTATTAGTCAGGCCTGTTTTTAATAGTAACTCTCAAGCAACCAGAAACTGCAGTTATCCGGCATCTACTATTCTCCATGGGTGCCAGTTAACCGAGAGTTTACTGTATCACATGTCTTCCAAGCATGCTGAAAAGAGCAATCCAAACATGAAAAAATGAACACAGACAGAATGTAGGCTTTATTCCATGGTTTGTCAATTTACAAAGTTTTGTGTGCTTGCTTTCTGAACAAAATTAGATGAATTGCAGTCTAGCAGTGGCTGTAATGACAAGTATGCAGCAAAATGACTTATATAAATTAGTGTTCTCTTCTTGTTGACAAATACATGCATCCATGCAGTCATATATAAATAAATACTTACATACATACATACATAAAGGAAAGCTGTACTATTCCAGTAATTAGACCAATGAGCCTGATGTCTATTTCATGAGTAGAAACCTGTATATAAATTATCACAGACTATCAAAAAATTTAAGCATTTTTCAGAATCTTCCTATGTTATAAAGCAGTAACATTATGCCTTAGTGTCATGCATTAGGGAAACAAACTCTAAATGTGGTAGCATTAGGGTTGCCACCTTTTCAAATGCCCAAAGTGGGACATTTTTAGTACAGACGTCAGATATTCCAGGCTGAAACATACCCACAGCTAGTACAAAGGACAGACCTTCACTTTTTTGCCTAAATAAAAGCTTATTCTTTTAGCATTTTAGTTGCTTATTCTCTTTCTTATAACATTTAGGTGTTTCAGATACAAAATAACTGTTTTATGCAACTATTACATAAAATATAGGGAAAACATTTATTCTAAAATCTCAGGACATTTGCCATTTTTACAATTTTTTTGCAGGACACAACTGCCCAAAGAGGGACTGTCCCATGCAAAGTGGGACAGGTAGTAACCCTGGGTAGCATCCTTTTAATTTAGGTTATCAGATGCTAGAGGAGCATTCCACATGGGTATATGTACAGATAGCAACAGAAAAAAATACTTGATTCCTCATGTCTACTGTTAAAATGCAATTGCCTACTCTATAACCAGTATTGCTAACAGTTTTGAGAGTGGGTGCTAAAAGTACTGCACAATAAGGCTCATTAAAGTTAGGAACTTTATTTTTATTTTGCTTAATTTTACACAATTAATGAAAAAATATTACTGGCCCACAAGGAAGTATTATTTCACTTATGACAAACATTAAAACTATTTGAATGTGTTTCTGTTGCCTGTAATTAATCCTGTTATAATATCACAAGTATTTTATTTAATTAGTTAGTTTGGTAGCTTGCTTATTTTTGTTTGTTTGTTTGTTTGTTAGCCCATTTGTATTTGTTTGTTGGCTTGCAAGGTGAGTAGGTAGATATGCTTATCCAAGAACTAAGACCAATAGGTGATCAGAAATACAAGGCAGTAAGAATGGCCTCATGGTACATGATCTTACCAAGTTACAGAGTAAACCAATTCACAGAATATAGCTAGCTCAAGTCAGGGAAGCACACGGAACACAGGCAGAGTTAAAGAGACAAGTGAACAACATGCCTAACCCACCCATGTAATGCAGCAAAATCCACAGAATGGTAAGCAATCTAGTCCTAAGCCCTTCTTGGTTAAATAGCACTGGGAATATATAAACCAGCATGACCAGTAGGCTCTGTAGTGATTATTACAATTCAGACCAAACTTCTTTAAAAGGTGTTTCTTATTTTTTAAATGACCCGATTGTATAATAGTATTTTGTCTTGTAGAACAACTCTTACTGCAATATTTCACACTGGACATGGCTGACCATTGTATTGCTCATGCAAACTTTTAGGTGCATGTTTAAGCATACACAACACAAGACTTGGCAATAATGGTCTGGGGATTTTTAAGTTGTGCCTTTTTTTATTCATTTTAAATACTAGAATCAATAAAGAGTTATAGCTGCAGCTACTGTGAAGGTTAGCTCTGGAGTTACAAATAAGAATCATGCAAAGTATTCTTTTGGTATTTGTGACTGGCAGTACAGTTTCTTTTACTTTTTTCCACAGCTTAGATGAATAGTTCTGACCATGATGAAATCGCATATAAGGTGGGCAAGGCTTATCTCTTGAAAGTGTCTAAATATCACATGATTCATTCTTCCAATAAAAATTCACCATCAGCTGATGCTATTGTGAATTATTTTTTAAAGGACAATAAACAAAGTGGACTTTCTTTGTGTTCCTTGCCAAGATTAGAGGGTCAAACAAGAGGGGGTAATAAAAACAACATTTTTTTTTTACGACAGCAGGATAGATGTACCTGACTAATCAATATATAAAAGAATTACAAGGGAAGCAGCAGAAAATGAGGATCAGGGAAAACATCATGATGTTAAGAATACCTATTTAAAATGTAAGTTCCAAAACATTTTCTCCTTTATGTGGACAAGTACTATTAAAAAGCTTTACTTTTATTCCTTCAACAAGAGTTAATTTTCCATACACTTTGTTAGAGCTAAAATTGTTTTCTAGAAATTTGAATTAACAATATATTTTAGCAGACACTGAATTCAGTGATCATATATATTTGTATATGACACTTATTTGAAAAAGCATAGCGTGTATAATCCTATGTTGAATTCCAAATACATGTGAGAAAGATATTAGAATGAATTTATCTAGGAAAACTTTGGTGAGATTTTTAAGATTTCATTACATGAAAGGAAGGCACTTGAGGAATTATAATCAATGCATAATGTATGGTTTATGAAAGGATAGGCTGATAATGGCAATTGTGTCATTATTATGGACAAACCTATATATAATAATAACACAAATAGCACGCTAGTGGATAATGAAAATTATAAGATTGTGAGTTTGAATTTTGTTAACAACAAATATAGATATCTTGACAAAATCCAATTTAAACGTTTATATTATTATTATTATCATTATTATTTTTATTGTTATCATCATCATCATTTGATGTTCATAAATCACATAAAAGCATTATTAATCCCTCACCCCATCCTACTGTTGCCAGTAGAGGTTCCAAAGATGAATTTATATCTGTGTATTTAGATAATGATTAAATTATTAGATGAATGTAGAGATTATAAGAATTTTGGGAAATTAATCCAATATTTTTACAACAGCTTTGTAATCATTATATTCATCCATACCAGAGGATGAAGACATTGATTTGGTGAGAGTTTATATATATATATATATATATATATATATATATATATATATATGTACACACAGACACACACACACACACACACACACACACACACACACACACATCTATGTATATATGGGTCTACGTCATTTCACTGAAAGCTCATTTCACTGAAACTAAGTTGCCTGGGCACAATTCACTGAAAGCTCATTTCACGTAAAACTCATTTGACTGAAACTCATTTCATTGAAAGTTATATGTGGCCTGTTCCCCACTGTACTGTGATCCTGAAGTTAGTATATAAAGTAAGGGTGGTGTGGGGGGCATAGCCCCCCCCACCTATTTTAGATGTTTAAAACCATAGATATGATTACTTACCAGTCCAATGAATAACTATTTCCAGAAGACAATATATAACCAAACTATGTGGGTGGCTGTGCCCCCCACACCCCTCCTTACTTTATATACTAACTCCAGGATCACACTACAGTGGGCAACGGGCCATATATAACTCTCAACAAAATGAGTTTCAGTCAAATGAGTTTTCAGTGAAATGAGCTTTCAGTGAAATGAAGTAGAGCCGTATATATATATATATATATATATATATATATATATGTGTGTATATATATATATATATATATATATATATATATATATATATATGGGTCCCATGACAGCCCCTGGGCATCCCTTTACATGACCCCGTGCCCTAACGCTTAAGGTCCGGGTTAGATGGGTTAGGCAACGGACATGCTTTTACTGTTTTTCCCCTCCCTAATCCATGCCCTAACCCTAAGGTCTGTGCTTGTCCTGCCATACATCCCACCTTGCTGAACCTTGATATAACTGTGGATACAATAATCACCAGCTGCCCTCCTGAGCCAGGTTCCCAGCAGCCAGTTCCAACTCTCACCATCTTATCCTTTTTCTCTCTTCCATAACCTTTATCCCCGTGGTTCTACCAATTGACTCCTATCTTATCCACTCTTCATCCTCCTTTATACTATACTACTACAACTACTTTACACTCACCTGAACTACAGAACTCCTGCACAATCGGTAGCTTTTCTGATTGACTCCAGGAGATCTTCTTACTTGTTTACCGCTCATTTCGCCCCACGGGCTCACTCCGATCCCGGGTCCTAACCTTATACCTCACAGACCACACCCTCCCTAATTTCCACCACTCATAGTCCCACTTCCATCACACTACTCACACTTTTCCCGCTAAAACAACTAAAAATAAAAACAATAACTTAATCTTCATTCTTGTCTTACTTTCTTTTTTCAATACCATGACTTTAAATAAACAGTACACCTTAATCCACTTACAAATGTTATCCTTACTCATACTTCTACCTCCTCTAACACTCATCTACTCATTAACCTCCTATGAGCACCCTGTACTCACAAACTTATTAAATCCTACTAAATGTACTACCTCTATTCAACACACTTCTCACACTGACCACTTCAACATCACTTCCATACCCAAGCATCTATCACCTAAATACCATAGAACAGTCCACATTAGATACAACTCCCGTAACCTCAAAAGATATCCGGAGACATTCACCCAAATCCAGGCCCAAACACCACAAATACCATACTACTCAACAACCCAAACCCTTCTAACTCTCACCCACTCATAAAATCTCCAAACTCATTCTTAATAGCTCACCTTAACACACTAAGCATCAACAATAAAATAACACAACTCCATGCTCTATTGGAACTCTACTCATTTGATATCATATGTCTAACAGAAACCTGGCTAAAACCAGCAACAAAGATAATGAAATTTTACCACCTGGTTATAACCTCATTCGCCTAGACCGTGTTAAAAAGAAAGGTGGTGGAGTAGCTGTACTATTCAAATCTGGTCTTGAAATAACCAACTTTAAACTTAAACCTCCCCAAGACCCTAATGCTGAAATACTTATTACCAAATTTCAACTAAACCCAGCTAAATCTATCTATATTATTACTATCTATGTTCCCCAGGAAACAACATCACTACCATAGAAAACATACTTTCCTGGTTATCTCTAAACCTCCTCAAGAAACCATAATCCTAGGTGACTTTAATATAGACTGGAACTCTTGCAATAATAAATGCCCCACAAACCATATTAATCTCCACGGATTCACCCAAACTATTACCTCCCCTACTAGACTGAATAAACATACCAAAAAAAAAGCACCTTAGATTGGATACTTATTAATAGTCAACCACAGAATTATAAAAACCCTCCGCGACCACTCCTAACCTACATCATCCGACTAAAGACCAACCCACCCTTTCAACCCATATATAGGGACATTAGAACCAAGAAAAACTTTAACTCAGAATTATTCCTTACTGAACTGAAAACATGTAATTGGTCCCCACTAAAACACCTTTCCTTGATGAAGCTGTTGATTACTTCAATAATAATTTTCTTGACATACTCAACCGTCATGCTCCTACCCGCCTATTAGAATTAGAACTAAAGCTGCTCCATGGCTTACTAGGAAACCAAACAAAAATCCATCTCAGAAATAAATGCTGGAATAAATCACGCAACTAAAAACCATACTGACATCCAAAACTTTAAACAACTGAGAAATGAGACAAAAAGCCATAGTGACTGACAAAAAACTACTATTTACAATATCAACATACCCACCACAATAAACCCCAAAATTCTGGTCAAGTATTAATCAACTATTACACCCAAGGCAATCACTCACACCTAACCCTCAAAGCACTGACAAAGACAATCCCGAACAAACTGCAAACACCTTCAATACTTTCTTTGTCAAAGCAATTCAAGATCTTGCTTGTCAACTCTCTCCCCGACATAACATCCATCTCTAACTATAACACACCTCCAGCTTTTCTCTTCCAACCTGTCCCCACATCATTTATTCTCACCCTTCTCCAAAACTGAAACCATGTACTCCTTCTGCTGACCAACTACCATCTGAATATCTACAAATAGCAGCCAAATCTATTGCATACCCCATCTCCATCCTCATTAATAGAACCATCACTGAAGGATATATCCCTAAACTCTGGAAAGTCTCTCACATTATTCCCCTTCACACAGGAGGAGACTCCACTGAATTCTCTAACTATCGTCCCATAGCCCTTCTATCCCCTCTATCTAAGATCATGGAAAGATGTATACATAGGCAATTGCTAGACCACCTTCTCCATAACAACTTACTTTCCAACACCCAACATGGCTTCTGACCCTCCCATAGCACTACTACTGCCCTCCTCTCCTTTATTGACACCATAAATAACAACCGGAACCTTAACATGCTCTCCTCTGCTCTTTTCATAGACCTATCCAAAGCTTTCGACATGGTAAATCACACTATTCTCATTAACATTCTTAAATCTCTATCTCTAGACACACATTAAATGGTTCCATTCCTACTTAAATAACAGACATCAAGTGGTGCTATGGAAAAACACTCTCTCTACTCAACTACCAGTTAACATTGGAGTTCCTCAAGGCTCCATACTGGGCCCTCTTCTGTTCTCCATATTCATTAATGATCTACACCAAGTAATTCCACAAGCCACATGCATCCAATACGCAGATGACTCTACACTAATATGCACTGCATCATCTGTATCTCATCTTCACTCCCTATCTCAAGACACATTTAACTCTGTAGAACTATGGTTTACAAACGCTGCCTCTTACTAAACCCCAAAAACCAAACTTCTCCTTTTCACACCTACCAGTAAATCTCCACCTATAGACTTCTCTATCATCTCGTGACGGTACACTAATAACCCAAGATCAAACTACCAAACTGCTAGGTATCACCATAGATAATAACCTAAACTTTGAGGCCCATATCAACAACATTCTGAAAACTACAAATAAAAAATAGTCTCTCTCTTTAGGATCAAATCTTTCCTTACTCCTGCAACTAGAATTACCATTGCCCACACTCACCTTATGTCCACCCTTCTTTATGCTTCACCCATATTTACCAATCTGTCAAAAATAACCTTAAAAACTTGAAAACTCATTTAATAACATAGCCAGATTTGCCACAGGCAGCCCTTACAGAACTCATCACTGTATTAATCTTAAGCTCCTTGGATGGCTTGAACTTCAGCAGCATCTGAAATATAATCAACTTACCATCATCCACAAAATTCTGTATCAACCTGAAAGAACACCCATCCTAACAAATCTTATCCACCCCTATGTAAACCTTAAATCCCTAAGATCATCACAAAAATCTCTTATACACATCAACAAATCAAACAATAGAGCAGGAGACTCTCTATTTTCTGTTTCCATTGGAAAAACATGGAATCAACTTCCATCTGAACTGACCACAATTCCTCAATTACTCTATTTAAAAATAGGCTTAAACTCCACCTAAAACACACTGGATGTGCCCCTGTTCTAAACCAGACTGACCAACCTATCTACTGTTGACTTACTCATCTAAAATTTCTCATCTCTGAACCTACTCTTTCACTAACTTATCTTATCCATATTTCTTTATTTCTATTTTTTTTCTAGATACTACCATGCTTCCTCTCCTCACACTCCATACTACTACTACATCTTTTAAACTGACTCATATCATTACTACACACTTTACCTAACAACCCCTCCATATATTTTCATTATATTCCTCTTTTATCTATATCAACACTTTCACTAACTTCTTTCCTGCAACTAATACTTTTTTAGCAACACATAAATGTACCGTCTTATTAACTATTCTAAGCCTATTAAAATTATACATTACTTATTATGTACTCATAAGTGACAGACTCACTGTTAGTAAATGTATAAAATGTATAAATATGTTTTTTTTCTATTATGTTGTTTATGTTAACATTGTTGAAACTGTGTGGAGCTTTTCTCCCCGGGCCTCTACTGAAAATGGACATATATCCAGCTAGACTAGCCCGGTCAACAAATGTAAAATAAAAAATAAAATAAAAATAAAAAGTTCACTTTCATTAAAGTGAACTTTCACAGAAGTGAGGCTTCCTATTACAAGTTCGAAGTAGTGAACTTTCGTTCTTGTAATAGAAATCCATATATATATATATATATATATATATATATATATATATATATATATACTAATTTTACAAATAAGAAAATTAATAGTTTATTTTAATGGAACTAATGTTGAAAAATCTATTTTTTTTTTTGATAGTATTATTTATTAATGGTTAAGGGGCATTGCTCTGGGTGCCAGGGCAACACGTGTATTTGCAAATCTGGTTTTAAGTCTTTGTGACACAGTTGGTTATATATACACAAAGCATTTCAAAAAGGAATATTTAAAAAAAAAGATTTATTGATGATCTGTTTGATATGGTCTGGCAAACCTGATGAACTAGACATTTTTTTTCACATGCGAACAAAAGTTGCCACTTTTTGAAATTAACATTAGAAGATAAAAGCTTCCAGGTAACTTTTTTTAGAAGTATAATACACCTAGCCATGTCTAATAATATGTTTTATAGTAGGTTGCTTCATAAACCAATGCTTGTTAATAATTAATTACATTGTTCCAGCCAACATTCAAAGTTTTTGAAGTATAATGTGGTCAAAGGTTAATTCCTTTGAATTTCCAGTTTATGCTCAATGGATAATTATTTTTTTAATGAACTAAATGTATTGATTAAGTTTTTGTCTGTCAGGGAATATGTTATAAATAGGCTTAATATTATAGCAGACGATGTAAAATAATTTAGATGTGGTAATTATTTTCCCTGTTCTACTAAGTGTTTTTAAGCAGAGGAAAAAGAAATGAGCACATTGTGTTCCATGCATTTTGCCAAGCCAATAGCCCCATTTAACTTTTTTTTAAATGTTAACAGATAGGGACACTTAACTCACCCTTGTATTATTAATGCACTAAGTTTCACCCATAACAATTAAAACACGAGCCCTCAAAAAAAGTCATTGATAGCAACTGGTTGATAAAAAATAATTGACCTACACCCTATTCTCACAGATTGAAAAAAAGTTATATTTGCAGGATATCAAGCCCTCCCATATCCCTACTGTGGTCAACAAGACCCCCACAGAACTTGCCTCACATGAACAATGATCCTGTTGTCACACAGAATTCTATCTATGATGAAAAGGAAATCAGTTTGTTGTGATTGTACAGTAAACACCTAATCTAGTATTCGTCATATAAGCATAGGACAACTGCTTAGTTATTATGATCTTTGAAAAAAATAATGTGCTTTAAAAAATCACATTATTACATCTTCTGTATTTATTGTAAAGATTCCTATATCATTTATTATATACAAAAGTGTAAATATAGTGTGTGATAAATATATTTTAAGTCCTTTGTGCACACTTATTCATTAACCCCTATGAGCTTTCACTCTTAGGACTTCCTGATTATTAAACACAGTTGTAGACAAAAATAAGTCATTATTATACACATTCAGGTGCATTAATATTTAGTACTATATATTATTAATGTAGCAGGACAGTGGCAGGAAAATAGGTAGGGTAAACCAGATACAAGACTATGTCAGTTGGTTAACTGCAGCACATTGCTGGAGGCACTAATGTCACTCTGTTCCATGATACTCAATGAATCTCCTGGTGCACATTTCACTGTTTTAGGGGTACAACTTTTACATAACCAGGGTGCAGAGACAGTTCTTCAATGAATTTGTAAGTTCATAGGTATATACTAGGCTAATGACCACCAGTGCCTTTATAAGTCTAGCAGCACAACCCATCCCCATTGTGTCCCCATGTAACATGGATGTCCATTTAGAGGGCTATGTTAGCTAGGAGGTTGCTAAAGTTAGAGCCAAATTTGTCAGCCAGCTGATTCACTATGTCACTCTGCTTGATTTAGTGGTACCCTTTGCCTCTAGTTCAGCACAATGCTGTGTGTTACCTTTAAGGCTTTGGACATAGCTGTAGAAGGCCTTCTGGTTGTCTTTAGCCTGAGAGGCTATCTTGACCTTGTAATTGGGCTTGTTGGATTTAATTATTCCTCTTAATTTCCTCTTGAGTTTAATTAGTAAGCTCATGATATTTTGAGAGTTTCTCTTTCTGATTTTGGCCATGACTTTTTTTTTCCTTTTGTTATATAACCTGTTAAGGTTAGAATTCTATCAGTTTCCTTATAATAAATGGTTATTATATTCCATTAAAGACAGGAAGAGAAAAAAAAAGATAAGACAACTATTTATATGAATATAGGGGAGGTAAAAACCACATCTAAAAAGAAAATATTCAAGACGCCAAGCAGAGATAAGCTGTATCTCTGTTTTAATGCAGTCAAGGATGATATTCCAATGTATTTAAAAAAAAAAAAAACATGTCTATCATCTCTTGATGTTTGTTGTGGTGACCTTTTGGACTGCATCAATGTTTACAACACTTTTGGTCAATTAGCACTTAGAAGATTAAAATATTCTGTAGTTATTCAAAGAGCACCCCTGTAATACCAGGCTACAACTCTTACAAGACTTTTCGGCCACCAAACAAGGACTAAAACACTAAAGGTGGAGGAGTGTCCATATTCACCAAGGATATTCACACCTGCAGGCTAGTTGGCCAACACAATGCATCCAAAATTCTTCAGGTGCAACTAACACCAGGTAATACTGCAATCCAAATTGTAGCTTGCTACAGATCCCCCACCATGCCCCAAAATTCTCGCTACACCTTTGTAAACATACTGGAAAATATTAAGATATAACCAAACACCCTAATACTGAGTGATTTCAACTACCCTGCCATTAAATGGAAAACCTACTCATGTACCAACACCTTTGCCCAATGGTTCTTAGAACTCATAAATTCCAATGCCCTGGATCAACTAATCCATAGTCCCACCAGGGGCTCCAATATTCTGGACCTGGTCATTACCAACATAGGAAATTGATGCTCCACACCAGTGGTCTCCCCCTCATTGGTTAGGTCTGACCATAAGCTAATCACCTTTGATATACACATCCCACCCCCAGTAAGGAAACATCAGCAAAAAACTTCTCCAAGGCCAACTTCATGCTACTCAGGTCAGAAGTGACAAACTTCATGACACCCATGCAGACGGGAACTGAAGGTTCGACTGCCAAATCCTACACTAAAGCACTGTACGGGCACATCCACTCGTGCATGACTCGTGCCATCCCAGATAGAACTAAGATGCTCTCCTCCAAAAAAAAGGAAGCCAATCTGGTGGTCACCTGTCATAAACAAACTATATAACAGAAGGAAGAAACTGTTGCAGAAAAGAGGAAAATCCCAGGATGCAAAAAACTCCCTCACCAGCCTAAGTAAAAAGTTGAGATCCTTCATAAAATCCCCCAAAGCTAGTTATGAAAATAAAATTGGCAAAGATTCCAAAGACAACCACAAGGCATTCTATAGCTATGTCAAGAATCTAAATGGCAATGCTCAGATCTGCTCTGAGCTACAACAGAAAGGCCTTAAATATACTGATTCCAAGGACATTGCCAATATCCTGGCAGATCGATTCAGTGCCAACTTCACCCCCCTCTCACCCTCTAAAGACTCCATTTCAATACAGAAAGATTGCCAAATTGCGGTAATCATGGCCACAAAGGTAAAAACCTTACTTTCCAAAGCTAAGAACACAGCATCCATGGGACCAGCTGACATCCTGGGCTGTGTACTACATGAACTACAAAATGAACTGGCACCTCACCTAAGTGTCATGTTTAATCATAGCCTCACCTCAGGCTTTGTGCCCACTGAGTGGTGCATAGCTACAGTTATCCCACTCCACAAGGGGGGATCCAACTTGGATCCTGGGAACTATAACCTCATTAGTCTGACGAGCCTGATCTGCAAGGCCATGGAACGTATTATCATGGAACTTATAAACAAAGACATTTGCAACCTTCAAACACTGGACCCCACCCAGTTTGGGTTTCTGAAGGGCAGATCATGTCTCCTGAATCTGACTGACTTCTTCGAATCAGTCTCCAGAGCTGTGGACGAGGGTAAGGTAGTCCACACAGCCTATCTAAACCTCACCAAGGCCTTCAACACCATCCCCCACTCTGGAATCATAGATAAACTTACTAAGCTGGACATAAATCCCTACAACACTCGATGGGTTGCCAACTGGTTTACTGACAGAACCCAGACTGCAAAAGTAGCCGACTCCAAATCCAGCTCCAGACAAGTGACAAGTAGAGTACCTCTGGGTTCAGTCCTGGGACCGCTCTTGTTTGGCATCTACTTCTCTGAAGTACAGGCCAACACTGAGGGACTCTGGCTAACAAAGTTTGCAAATGACTGCAAACTGGGAGCCATTACTGTATCCCCAAATTATGTGGATATTCTACAAAATGGCCTTACAGAAACAGATGCTTGGTGCCAGAGCCATGGGCTCAAGCTCACTGCCAAGAAGTGTATAGTTATCCCCTTTGGGAAAAAAACATGTACCTATGAATTACCACATAGGTGGCAAGTACACTAAACACCGAAAGTGTGATAAGAGACTTAGGAACACAGGTGGACAGTGGTCTCACCTTTGATAACCACATCACCACAACAGTCAGAAAACCCTTTACACCTCATCACTAAGGGCTTTTCATCCAGAAAAAAAGGAGGTTATTGTCCCACTGTACTCATCTCTCATTAGACTCATCATAGAGTACAACGCCACGTTTGGTATGTACCTCACAAGACATTTGCAACAACTGGAAAGGCCACAGAAACACCTCACTAAAAGAATCACAGGCCTAAACCAGATGCCCTAAGCTGACCAACTAAAAAACTCCAGCTATACTCTGTCGCATATCGTCTACTCAGAGGTGATTTCTGCTTAACATACAAGGCCATGTCAAACCCAGAGCTGCTGGACATGCTACACTTAAAGAATTCCCAGTCCATCAGAGCCACATGCTCCAGGGACCTAAACCTTGTCATCACAATGAACAAAACATGCTGGAGGGATAGGTTCCTGACCCAGAGACTCCCCATACTCTGGAATAGACTGCCCATACATGTCAAGCAAAGCGCCTCCTTGGCCGTCTTCAAAAGGAACCTTGGTGACTGGATGGGAGATAGGAAATTTACCCTGGGGATCACGCCAGTCATCAGTCAGTCTTGTCAGCTAGACAGAGGTCCATGGAAGTAAGTATTGTGGGAAGAAATAGCCAGGGAATTGTTATGGCTAGGCTTGTATAGGCCTTAGGGCCAATAGCCTAGTACCAACCTATGAAACTATGAACCTATGAACTGTTTCAGTGAAATCAGAGTAAAATGCTAGCAAGAAGATATCATCTCATCAGGTCTGAAGGAAAAAGCAAAACAACTCAAAAAAGCATGAAACAATCGCAGTGAGATGGGATGCACCAATATGAAACATGCTAGCTGGGGTCCCTGAAGGCACCTAGACTTGAAATGAAGGAACAGTCAGACATCGGTGTTGCATAATCATTTGCTATCTTGTTGTAACAATTAAACCATCTATTATGAGAAAACTAATTCTGGCAATATCTGAATGACTCAAGTTTTTATCATTATACTGCAAACTCTACACAAACACTAACATCGCATTTTAGTTCAGGTGTGTCTCTTGCAGCAGACTGTAAATGGTAGTGTGAAATACTTAAATGCTATAAACTCAGAAACCATGCCTCTCAACTGTTCAAAATTTAGCAGAATGTCCTTGATTTTGCATAATATTTATGCCCTGTGCCTTATTTGAATTGGTGGTAAATCTCTGAGGATGTCAGTAAACAATGCCAGTTATGAGGGTTTCATACTTTCATTGTTCAGAAAAATGCATGTTGACATGTTCTATTAGCTTTTTTTAGTAAATTAGAAAACTGCTTAAAAACGTCCCTGATTTTGGGCCTTTGTTCCCCCATTATTTTTGGTTTTGTCTAGAATTATTCAGCAAAGAAATTGAGAAGTATGGTGGAAACTCTTCCAGCAAGACTAAAGTGATATGTCTGTCTGTCATCCCCTTATTCTGTACAGATAAGAAGCTCCCCTCCAAAAATCCCCAAAACCTCATTTTCTAGCTGCCAAGCAGTACTTGCTAGGCCAGTTATACATAAGCAATTACCAGCTTAGTTACTTTTTTATTTTTGTATTTTTAATTTTTGCTACGAACACTTTGCTAAAAGTCATGTTTTCAGGACAATTCATATAACTAAACAAATATTATTTGTCGTATATGAATACAGGACATAACTGCAGTAAGCTTAAGCAATACTAATGTCTTTGAAATGAACCAGTGAAAATCAGTTATTCTGAAACATTTCTACTTCCCCTTTTCTGCATAAAAAAGACTACTTTAGAAAAGCATTGTTTGTCCCTCAACCCCCATCACCATCAGGACCTTCCTAATTAATCTCAAATGCAGCAGTTCTGGAATACTATGAAAGTGATACACAGACAGATATGTACATGCACATACACATGCGCGTGCACACACACACACACACACACACACACACACACACACACACACACACACACACACACACACACACACACACACACACACACACAAGCATGCATGCATGCGCTCACACACACACATACACGCACACATGTACATATACACACACGCACATACACACATGCATGGATGCACGCGCACACACATGCACACAGGCACACAAACACACAAACACACATGCATGCACACCTACACACACACACACACACACACACACACACACACACACACACACACACACACACACACACACACACAGGCACGCACGCATGCATGCATGTGCTCACACACACGCACACGAGCACACACGTACATATACACACACGCACATGCATACATGCATGGATGCACGCGCACACACATGCACACACGCACACACACACAAACACAACATGCATGCACACCTTCACACACACACACACACACATGCATGCATGCATGTGCTCACACACATGCACACGCGCACACACGTACATATACACACACGCACATACACACATGCATGGATGCATGCGCACACACATGCACACAGGCACACACACACACAAACACACATGCATGCACACCTACACAGACACACACACACACACACACACACACACACACACACACACACACACACATGCACACAGGCACGCATGCATGCATGCATGCGCTCACACACCCGCACACGAGCACACACGTACATATACACACACGCACATACACACACTCATGGATTAGGGTTGCCACCTTTTCAAATACCCAAATTGGGACATTTGTGGTACAAACGTCAGATTTTGCAGGCCGAAACATACCCATGGCAAGTACAAAGGACAGAACTTCATTTTTTTGCCTAAATAAAAGCTTATTCTTGCAGCATTTTAGTTGCTTATTCTATTTCTTATAACATTTAAGGGTTTCAGATACAGAATAACTGTTTTATGCAACTATTGCATAAAATATAGGAAATCATTTTGTCCTAAAATTTCAGGACATTTGCCATTTTTACTATTTTTTTGCAGGACACAACTGCCCAAAGAGGGACTGTCCCTCGCAAAGTGGGACAAGTGGTAACCCTAGCATGGATGCACGCCGCACACACACACACACACACACACACACACACACACACACACACACACACACACACACACACACACACACATGTAAACATGGATGGTATGATTTTCTGTGCTTAAATAATGTTCAGCTGAGAAGAATGCCTATACTGTGCCACTTTCAATGAAGTGAAATTTGGTTAATCTGGGTTCAAAAAGATGATCCAACTACCTCCATAAACAACTCCACCTGCTGTGTTAAGCAGCTAGAGGGTTGAAAGCATGATGCTCAGAAACAAGGAGATTTTTTTGGGTTTTCATTCACACGTGATGGCTCTTTCTAGGACTTTACTGTGATTTCATCGAAACATTTCTTTGCGTTATCATGGGACTTCATGCTACGGTTTACTTACTACTGCAACCATGGCTTTGCGTGCACTTTTCATCTGAGAATCAAAGCAGTGCTTAGCCTAAAAAATTTGGACTGATAACTGAATAATAATAAAAAAACATCTAACAATCAAATTGTAGAACAAAAGATCTTTGGCATAAAATATGATGCCATTTAATATTTCCTGCAGCCTACTGTTAACCATGTTTTGTTTTTATTCTTTAATGACATCTTAGGAAGAGGGCTAACCAAATCATTTGCCATTTCATGGCTGTTTATTTTTATTTCTTTTTGATACTGCCCAGGTGCATCTTCCATCACAAAAGGCCAATGGATTAATTAACTTTATACCTAATATTTTTTGGCATGTTTTTTTTTTCCTAGCAGATAAGCATAGCATAGAAAACCATCAAACTTGAGTGCATCCTTCTTGTAACAGTAATCCAGTAGAATACCGTTAAAACAAAGATGTCACACAAGGAAAGGCAAGGAAGATACAGTTTGCTTGTCAAATACAGAAATGTTTAAAAATAATGCAATATTATGTTACCAACTACATATATTTGAAACGGTGCATAAGAGACGTGTCACTCCTGGCCCTATTATAGACTCTTTATCAAGTAAGACACACCACTGATGCATAGAAGAAAAAAAGATACACATTTTGATCCAAGATGCTATTTCTGTTTAGCAACAAAGCTCAAGGTATGACCCTGAATGGTTTATTTATCATCTTTGTGTTTTATTGCTCTCAGATGTGATAATGAATGACAAAACACAGTAAATGAGGAATTTAGTTGGTCCACTTTAATTCTTAATTGAAGTACAGATTTCTACCTAAAAAAAAGGAGACTAGCATATAAAAATTAAATGTGGTGGCACCTGGCCTGATCATTGAACAGAATTCTGCAACATTAAATTGAGAAATTCTAAATTCTGACCAAAAGCTATAGATGTTTCCCACTGCTGAGCAACGGTGGATAATTTTAGCTTCTAGGATTGTGTTAGTGTTGGCACTGCTGGCTTATACACTTGTACTGTTACACAGTCATACTGAGTTCTTGACAAATGAGTTACCTCAAGGGTATTTCTCTACAACATAACTAAAAACTTAGCTTATCCATTATGAGATTATGAGAAAATGTCTCTGTCTGCCCTTTTACCTGTCCATAACCTCTGTTAGAAGCAGTAGTACTGGGGAACAAAGAAAACACATCACCAAAAGAGATTAACTGAATCCATTTAACCATTCATTGTTAGCATGCATGTTTCAGTTTTGTAACCTTAACAAATCTGTTGTTGGAGACAAGTGGGATGTATAAATATGAAAAGAAACTTACAAGAACAACGGTACTGCAGAGAAGACTGCTGTTGCTATCAGGTCTGTCATATTCCACGTGTTTGTGTGTGTATGTATATCTCCCTCCTCCTCTCTCTCTGCATATATGCATACACACACACACACACCCCCACACACACACACATATGTATATATATATATATATATATATATATATATATATATATATATATATATATATATACATACAGATATATATATATATATATATATATATATATATATATATATATATATATATGTGAGTGTGTGCGTCTGTGTGTGTGGGCACATGCATTTGCATACGTGAGTTCTACATTACTTCTTATGACATGACTTACATTTATGACATGACATATGGCACGAAAGCAGTTAAGAATGCCCAGCAACAGAAGAATCAACATTATCAGCATGCACTATCAAAAAATGATGGCACCCAGCTGTACCTATTTATTTGGTTAGCAAATTGTAGTAAACAATGTTAAAAACCTAGCTAGTTCATTTACAAATGGCAATACAGCTAATTAACCGTATGGAAGACAAGCTTCCTTAGATAACAACAGAGCAGACATCATTTTGCTAGAAGGTCATCATGTGATAGGCAAAGCACCTGAAGTAAGTCAGTTTGACTAGAGGCAGGTACTCTGTCAGACAAGTTGGGGAAAGCATTGTATTTGTGATACAGCAGAATGGGAATAGCTAGGGTAACAAGCTGCAGGTAAGGTATGTTGTAATAACAGAAGGCATTTGAAGGAAACATTAGACACTTCAGTACCAGTATTGCTAGAGACAGAGAGCAGCTGAGAATATTGGGAGTAAAAATAGAAGAAATGGTTTAGCAATGATGATATTGCAGTTGGGAATATTTTTGTTTTTGTATGCCATACATATGCAAGACAGTAGAATGTTCTTTCATCCATATAATTTTGTTGATCTGACACTTTCACTGACTTATGTGTGTTAATATTTTGGAGCAAATTGCCTTTTAATTTAGTTGTTAGACGTTTTGTCATTTTATTTAAGGTTTTTGCTTATTTCTTGTTCACTTGAACTGCAGATTGCAGCTGTAGATTGGTTCCCTGTTTTTGTGATCCATGTTTTGCAGGTGGGGAGCAAACTGGAATTTTGAGTTAGGGGATGTGAGTCCTTTATCCATGACTGTGTGACTGTGGAGGTAGTATATTTAAGTTAGGTGGGGTCCCCACATGTAGAGACACAGGGGGCTTACAAAAAGCATTTTTTTTTTACTGGAAACTGCTTTTGTTCATTGCACTTTGCAATTTCAGAAAAGTGGATTCATGTCAAAGGGATTTTATTTTGGGGGGCTTCAACTGCATAGTATAATTCCTCCTAGACATGGTGAGAATCTAGGTAAAACAATGTAGAATTAATTCAGAATAATTTGTAATGAGATTTATTATTTGTGTTGTTTCTGTTCCTATTTGACAGTAATCCTGTTGATGTTGCCTTCCTATTTTAATGTTACTGAAGCAATGTATGGCTAACCACCATGTTAACGACTGAGGGTACCACATTCCTGCCTGTGGGCTACAGCTGTCTTATACCTCATAATCGTGCACCTACTTTCCCTGATAGGTAACTTATCTTTTGAAACTACAGCACTACAACAGACTTTTTGGATGCTACTTTTAACTGTGTAGATTCAGATGAAATAAAATTCCTTTATCCGGGCAATACTGACCTATCCATTAGTATGTTTCAGAAAAATGCAGGGAATCTGCATCTTTTAGACAATTTCAAACGTATATGCTACACTTTAAATAAATATCAGATTAGCTATTTCTGTACTGCCCTATGACAAGCCATCATCCTGGTGCTATACCTGTTGTATAGACACATTTCTTTGCTGTTGGATAATGAAATCATATCACTTACAAGGAAGAAAATACATTAATTATATTTTTAGAAGAACCACAATATTTTCTCTTGTGCCTAATGTTTAGAGTGACACTCTACCAGCTCATTCCATTTTTGTACATGTAGAGATGTTCTATATGCAGGTGTGGGCTATTAATACTAAGAAAACTCCCTATCTTAAAATGAAAATAGCTAGATAGGGGTCCAGGAAGTAAATAGTGTGGGAAGAAATAGCCAGGGAATTGTTATGGTTAGGCTTGTATAGGCCCTAGGGCGGATAGCCTAGTACCAACCTATGAACCTAAAAAAAAACTCTTAGGGGATGCTATCAAAGATTATAGATTCTATGACAGTGCTTATTCATTTCAATTCAGTTAGAGACAGTAAATAAATGCAGGTCTGAGCTCATGGAATCCATGGGGCCATTCAAAAGGCTATGGAACAACAGATGGATAGAGAGATGCAGGAAGAGACGGAGCAGAGATAGCCTGTTAAATAAACTTAGATGCCAGACAAGTTAAGCAACTTTTTCTTGCTATTAAGGAAATGCAATATAAAATAAAACTTTAATGGTGCCCACCACAAACATAGTTTACCTTTAGGAGGACTTCAGAATCACAATGCAACTGCGCTGCAATAACTAACATGATCGAAGTTATGTAATTTAGCTGGAAGAAGATTAGGCATGTATAAGTAGGATCTTAAAATGGACATGCCTGGACAGTGCTGTATAATGAATTCACATTGTCCCAGAAACAGCAGTGACTGTACAAGTGAGTGGACTGTGCTATGAATGCTCACAAGACCTGTGAACATCATTATGAGGGTAGCATGACTGATGCAATGTATGTTCTCATGCTCATCAAAGCACTTCATACCTGTAACATTATCACAGCCCATGCAAAGGACTATGCAGCAAACTACTTTTATTTTATAAATGAGAAGGAAAAGGGGTGATAAAATGGTCAGAAAAGGGGAAAGAGTAAGCAGGGGAACATGAAGAAGTACAAAGGGAAGAGAAGAGGCTATAAAGTAGAGAAAGAATGGTATTTGTTTTGTAGGAAAGTTTTTTTTTCATAAGAAACGTAAAATGAATCACAGGGAAGTTGAGAGTAAGAAGGGTGTATAGATGACTGCAGGGGCATTCAAATATAAGCACTGTCTCAGAAGGTACTGACACAAAATGGGGGCCACAATGGCAAAATGCAAACATACATGGGGGAAACTCATGGCAGTAATGATTGGACTATTATAAATAAGGAAGGAGAAGTGACATGGAAGGAAGGGAAACACTATGGTGGGGAATAAGGTGGAGTAAAGACAGCTTACCAAATCATTCCAGAGGCAACCTATCCAGAAGTCAAATACTTCTGTGACAGACAACAGAGATGAACTTTGCCACTTGTGACCCAATGGTCATGGTCAGATAACTATGTAATTCTTTCAGTCACATGAGGAGGCATTCCAGGGATTGATATAGACATCAATCTGCCATTTCACCTCACTTCTCACCAGCTGTCAAAGATCAAACCTATTGATCCAGCATGACCCCTCCGTACCACTCACCAATGACGAGCCTATGCCCAGCCACCAGGGATGCAGAACTGGAGGTAGTCAGCAAACCCTCCATATTGCTTCTACAGGGTGATCTTTGTCACCTTGTAGACAGGCAGGCTAGAGGACTGATGGAGTCCCATCAGTCATTGGGGTGACTAGTTCACAGCATTGTGGTTGCTGACTCACTGCTGCTGCCTCTCCACTGCTGGTTCTGCAGAAAAAAAAAACGGAAATAAATGGAAGAAAAACAAAATAAAAAAGCAACATAATTAAAACAAAAATGTGAAAGAGAGCGGAAAAGGACAAAATACAATGGTCATGTGATGTGTTATTCTTTATTAAGTTAGACTTTGGGAGGAGAGTAACACTCAGTGCAGCAATGTACATCATTGGCTATGGAACTCCTATTATACAACTGAAACTAACTCCAGGGAATATAAATGACAGTCAAGCACAGCTGTGTTAGATAGGAGCACAGTGTATGGATGGAAAGCAGTGTGCATGACCAATGGAGAATGAAGCAATGGTGAAATTATTAAACAGAAAAATGCTCAGTGCTGCAGTAAACAGGTTAAGCACTGACATTATATACATGAGAAATACAGATATATCTATGACAGTTTAGTAAAATAGCACAGCTAAAATCACTAGAAGCTAACAATCTGCAGAGGTAATGAACAACTAAGCAAAGGTGAAATAGATGAAAGAAAACATCCTCAGTGTTGAGATATACAGGTTTAGTACACTTAGCTATACTCATGGGAAATGCATGGCTCAATTTCAGCCATTTGCACATATAACACTATATAAAATGTAGCAATCTACAAAGCCAATAAACAACTATACAATGGTGATGGAGTGAAATGCAAAAAAAAGTGTTCAGTGCTGTGCTAAGCAGTTTAAAGACAGATGTTAAATAATTGTAGTAATACAGTACATTTACCCCACTGCCCGGACAGTATGGCCTGCCTCCTCTGGCATGCTGTCTGGCTTGCTATTATTTCTTCCTCCACTGCAAAACAGAAATAACTCATTAATAAGCACATTATACCCATAACAGCAGAAAGCAAGTACACCTTAAATTTCAGGCCTACTGTACAATTTCTCATCAAAAATAGAAAACTTGTAATAGGAAGACTATTGCACCCTAAACTCTTCTTCCCATTGGCAGAGAAGGTCTGGATGGAACCAACACAGGTCTCTATTTTTATTGTGGCACTGCTTGCCTGTGTGGGTGATCCATGAGGCATCATTTAATGCTTTAATGAGTGTATGTCAGGCATTTGCGTTACACATGGGACCCTCACAGTCCCCCAGCAGGTACTCCTGCTTTGTGGGCAGTAAGTTTTAAAAGATTTTGGTTTCCCTGCTGCTCTATGCAGAAGCCTTGCATCAGGTAGATCTTGATGAGGCCATCTCTGCTCACCAGTTCTCTCCATGAGTGCAAATGATAGCTGGAGTACAGCTCCACACATTGCAGAGACCATGTGATGTACACTGGTGGAATGTTTGGTAATGTAATGTCCATCTCTGCAGCAGATGGTTAACAGCATAGGCACTATGGGCAGCTGGTTAGCATAATAATCATTTATAGGTTCATAGGTTCATACTAGGCTATCTGCCCTGGGGCAATTATAAGCCTAGCCCGATTCTGTATGGCTTACGCCACCCCTTGATTTGAGTATACTGTGCCCTTTTTAAGGTTTAGTTTACTGTGCCTCTGTCCAATAGTGACACGGGAGTAATCCCTGGGACAAACCTATGATCCCCCATCCACCTATCGAGATTCTTCTTGAAGAGATTCAGTGAGGTGCTCTGCCTCACATGAACTGGAATTCTATTCCAGAGCGAAGGGAGCCTCTGGGTTATGAACCTGTCCCTCCAGCAAGTTCTATTTATTTCTGTGCTGAGGTTCAAGTCCCTCGAGCATGTGGCTCTAAGGGATTTAGATTTACTGAGGTGGAGCATGTCCATTAATTCTGGATTTGACATAGCTTTGTATGTCAGGCATAGATCACCTCAAAGTAGGCGGTATGCAACTGAGTAGAGCTGGAGTTTTTAACCGAGCAGCATATGGCATCTGTTTGAGACCCTTGATCCTCTTGGTGAGATACTTTTGGGGTCTTTCTAATTGCTGCAGGTGTCGGGTAAGGTACATCCCAAAAGGGGCATTGTATTCTATGATGGGTCTGATGAGGGATGAATAAGGGGCACGATTACCTCTCTTGATCTAGATGTGAAACCCTTCGTGATGAGGTGGGCTATGTAGAAGGTCTTTCTAACCACTTTGGCAATGTGGTTTTCAAAGGAGAGATTGCTATCAACTTGGGTCCCCAGGTCCCTAATAACTTTCTCTGTACTTAATGGGTTTCCACCTATGTTGTAATTTGTGGGCGCATTTTTTTGTCAAAGGGTATGACTATACATTTTTGGCATTTAGCTTTAAACCATGGTGCTGGCACCAGTTATCTGTCTCTGTGAGACCTTTTTGAAGGATGTTTGTGTCAGCTGGAGAGTTGATTATGGCACCCAGTTTGCAGTCGTCTGCGAACTTGTTGAGCCATAGTCCTCCCACATTTGCCTGTACCTCGGAAAAGTATATACCGAACAAGAGTGGTCCCAGGACAGAACCCTGTGGGATGCCACTTGTGACCGGTTTCAAGTCGGACATGGCCCAGCAACTCTCATTCTGTGGGTTCTGTCTTTGAGCCAGTTTGTGACCCATCTTGTGACATAGGGGTTTATATTTAAGCTGGATAGCTTATCTATGATGCCCGAGTGGGGTATTGTGTCAAATGCCTTTGCAAGGTCCAGATAGGCTGTGTGGACTACCTTCCCTTCATCTATGGCTTTGGTGACTGTTTTGAAGAAGTCAACCAGGTTCAAAAGGCAGGATCTGCCCTTGACAAAGCCAAACTGGGTAGGATCTAGTGTCTGTAGGTCCCCAATGTCTTTGTTTATGAGCTCCATGATGATCCTCTCCATAGCCTTGCAGACTAAGCTAGTCAGGCTTATGGGGTGATAGTTTCCAGGGTCCGTAGAGGCTCCACCTTTGTGGAGTGGGACCACTGTTGCTGTATGCCATTCTGTGGGCACATATCCTGTAGTGAGACTGAGATTGTATAGCTGTTTTATTTAAGGGATTAGTTCCTCTTGGAGTTCATGTAGGACGCAACCTGGGATGCCATCTGATCCCATGGAAGCAGTGTTTTTTGCTTTGGAGAGGGCAGCCTTCACCTGAGCATCAGAGATGTTTGGGAGGCAGCCCTCTGCTGGGATAGATATTTGTTCTTTTGGGGGGGGGGGTAGAAGTTTGCACTGAACCTGTCTGCCAGGATATTGGCGATGTCTGTGGGTTCAGTGTATTTTTTGTCGTTTAGAATCAACTCAGAACAAGTCTGGGAATTGCATCCCAGGTTTCTAACATAACTGAAAAAAGCCTTATGATTATCTTTGGTGTCCTGTGCAATTTTTCTCTCAAAGCTGGCCTTGGAGGATTTTATGAGGGATCGTAATTTTTTGCTAGCACTGATCAGAGATGCCTTCCTATTAGGGATTTTGCTCTATCATGTAGTAGCTTCCTCCTTCTGTTGTACAGTTTATTTATGGCAGGGGTCCACCAGACTGGACGCCTGCCTTTGGATGATTGGGTCTTGGTTTTGTTTGGGATAGCATGATCCATGCATTCCTGGAGATGTCCGTAGAATGCGTTTATATAGGATTCTGCAGTTTGGGTCGTAGTTTCCACTGGCCCTGGGGGCTTGAAGGATTCCACTTCGGTTTTGAGAAGTGAGAAGTTCACTTTTGAGAAGTTTTTCACTGTGGTTTTCTGGGCTGGGGTGGGGTCGGGATGTGGACATCCAGTGAAATTAATTTATGGTCTGATCTTACCAATGAGGGATATACTTCTGGTGTAGAGCATAGAGTCCCCATGTTGGTAATGATCAGGTCTAGTATGTTATCCCCTCTTGTGGGAGTGGTGACTAGTTGTTCCATAGCATTTGAGTTTATAATTTCCAGGAACCTTTGGGCTAAGGTGCTGGGGCTTGAGTAGTGCTCCCAGTCAATGTTTGGGTAGTTGAAGTCGCCCAATATAATGGTGTTCAGAGAGATCTTCATGTTCTCCAATGTTTTCAGGAAAGCCGAGTGTGATTCCTGACTTTGAGAGGGTGGTCTGTAGGATGCTATAAACTGAAAAGCAGTCTTGCCCACTGTTAGTTGCACATGGATGGTCTCCGATACTTTGTGCAATGCCACTAACCTGGAGGTGTGGATATCTTTGATAAATATGGAAACTCCCCCTCCTTTTGTGGTTCGGTCCTGGTTTTGGGGCTGAAAAGCATGATATGAGGTATAGCCTGGTAGTGCTGGGGTGCTCTCTGGAGCCTTGAACCAGGTTTCTGTCACTGCACAGATATCGATGTTCTCCATACTGAGGAGAGCTTCGAGTGCGTGCATCTTGAGGTTAAGACTTCTGGTGTTTAGCAGCATTACCCTTAGTTTCTTGTTCCTTGTGCTGTCTATGGGGGTGGGTTTGACTTTTGAGCCTTGCCTAAAAAAGGCACTATGGGGGTGGCAAGAGCCTTTGCCAATATCCAAAAGCCCAGTGGTGACAGGTGCAAGCCGTCCCTAGCGAAGCAACGTGGCTTGTCGAGCATGTCATCCCAGGCTGACAGACACTGGATCCCCTTTGAATGACACCAACATTTTAGCCAATTGTTAAAATCGATCATTTTGTCTTTGTACTGTGGCATCATTCTAGGTGAGGGTAAGATGCTGCTCAAGGTCAGGGTCATACCAGCCTGGGCTACATGATCAGAGAGCTCCTCTATGTCTCTTTTCATATAGTCCATTATTTAACATGAAGCAAATCTTTAGTATTGTATCTGAACTATTGAGCTATGGACATATGCTCATGCATGGACTGGACCAGGACCCCTACTGTAGAATAGAGCTGATAACACATTGCATCATAGGCATGATTCAGAGGCAATTATGTTAAATCATCTCAGTACCATCAATGCTGTGCTAAGATCCCCATTGTAGTCAGATAAAAAGCACGGTCACCATTTTTGAAGATAACTGCACAACATCACAGAATACAGAATACAGAGAAAAATGGACATATGAAAATATTGATATATTGGAAAGTGTCATCAGGCAGGATTACTGGTAATTTTCTTTGCCACTGCAGTAACTGTTCCAGGGTGCATGGCTTTCACACACAGTTGTCACACAATGAAGCATAGTCTATGCTAATGCTAAATGGTCAGGCCAAGGATCTGACAGATTGTGGAATGCATGAATAGAAAACACAAAGCAGCTTAAAATCTTTGGGGGATATCGCATCCAGTCTGAGCTCATGTTACAGGCAGGACAAGTTACAGTCCTGGGAGGATGCAATCTGCCATGACACAGGAAACAGGGGAGACAATTTCAGATCTATTGGGAGAAGACATTTAGGCAGAATACAGAGAAGAGGCAATGCAGTTTCAGATCTGCTGAGAAGAGATATTTAGGCATAGCACAGAGAACAGCCAGGACAGTTTTGGATCTGTGGGGAGGAGGCATTTAGGCAGAGCACAGGGGAACAGGCAGGCTGAACCACAGTCCTGTTGTGTGAGTGTCTTCAAAATGGTACATTACCACGCAGAGAGCAGGGCAGGCTAATGGGGATGCTGGAACTGCAGTACAAGGGCCACACATTGTGATGTTGGCCCTTAAACAAGGGTCAGCTTATGAGGTTCATGTGACCACAGCTGCCACACTATGATACAATCTCAGAATAGTTACTTAACAACAGTGCACAAGACCATACCTACCAAAGAGGTACTAGAGGCAATGATGTGGTAGGTGATGGCTGATAATGACAGTATTGCATATACACTCTGATCCACATCTGTGTCCTTGTGTCACAGGTGTACCTGACATATCATGGCATCAAAAGAGTGGCAGCCCCTGGAAAACCTCATCCCATAGAACACTGAGGTGCTGCTGCTGTTGCTGTAGGACCTATTCACACATAGCGAGGGGATCCTGGAGAAGGCTAAAACAGGTAAGGAAATCCAGGACCAGGTGTGCCAGGAACTGGTGCAAGATATCAGTACAGTGGGTGGCTACAACTTGTTATTGAGAAAAGAGTGTTACAGAGTCACCAACATGATTGTCCATTCCAAGACTGAGGACCAGGATGTAGCCACAGACAGGCCAACTACCAGGGGTGCACCAGAAGCACAACAGCAGCTCACAAACAGTAAGGAATTTCTACTATGCTGACACTAAGAAAACACAAAGAATCGGAGGTAGACTGTATGTGAAGCTGTGCCATCCACCATTCACAACCTTACTAACTTGCACAAACCCTTATCCTAACCCTGCTCCTGCCACTAGCCCCAAATCCACATCTTACCTTCAGAAAACTCCTTCCCATAGTGCTACAACTACACAAGACACTCAGACACATTGCATATACCAGCACATATACACAACGTTAAAAGATTATTGCAAAATGGCCAGATTTTTGCCTCATACTTTTGGTCTGCTCCTCATAAAATTTGTGGTTTTCTGGCAAACCAACAAGGATTGAAGTTACTAAGTAATGTCTTACATTTGAGTCTCAGAGTTCATATCCTACAGAAAATGCATGCTAACAAAAAACTGTTATTCTAGCAACTTTCTAAGTTTAGAAAATCAATATTTAAAACCTTTCCCTATATTTGGGTTTTTGTTTCCCCATTATTTTAGGCTCTGTTCAGATTGTTGCAGTAAGCGGTTGAGAGGTATGATTCCCTTCCCTAGCTCTTGTGCTAATGCTAACCTGTAAACACCTGTATATACTCACATATTGAATGTTGAAACTTTCAGTATATCCAAAATTTTCATATTAAAAACACAAACCTATACTTACCTTACCCATATTTATTAATTTATTTATGCCTTGTTGACCAGATTAGTCCCACTAGGCCTCATTTCAGGGGAGAACCGATATGAATAGGGGAAATTTGGCCAGGACACTGGGGAACCACAAGTGTTACTATAGTAAAAGAACCCCTACTCTTTTTTGATTTACATCTGTCTGAGATACAACCAACTCAGGCAGATGGTCCTCAGTTTAATGTCTCATACTCAGGTGTGCAGCACCTCCTTATACTGACTGCACTGTAATGTTGGTACTGGAAAATTTATCCAAGCACCTGGGATGGAAACAGAACCCACAACCTTCTGATCATTCTATCATCAAAGGTAAGTATGTTTTATACTATTACTATTTTTTTATTATTTATTGATATTTCTTTTTGCTGGTTTTTGGTTTTTGGTTTTATTTGTTTTTTATCAGCTTTTCCTCCTTGCGTTGGTGTTAAGTATGTTACCTGTTAAGATACTTACATTACATGTACTCAGTTGGCCTCTTTTTGACATCTCCAGCACTCAAGAAAGAATGTTTTTATGAAATTTCCCAAGTGCTTCACTCTCTCGATGGACTGCCAATAAAGCATGATGAAGTGATCCTGTTTAGACATACACTTGAACTAAGCCTGGACATTCACTCTCATTGCATCACTAAACTACAATCAGCCCTCTAGGTCACTCAAAAGGGTCTACTTCAAAGTATCAAAATTTCAGAACATTGAACCTCTGATCATTGAAGATCAGAGGATCAAATTTTGAAATATCTAACCTACAAAAAGAAAAAAAAGCTAAAATGTGAAAACTTCTTGTTTAATGTTTTTGCAGGGGGCAAGCTCCCCTGCACCCCCCACACCCTCAACTACTTAAATATACCAACTTCAAGATTGCACTGCAGTGAAGAGAATGGTAAAGCTTCCATTCTGCACTGTATAGCAATCTCCATTCACAAGGTTCAATGTTTCAAAACTTCGATCACCTGGTCTTCACGGATCAGTGATTCATTGTTTTATAATTTCAATCCTTTGAAGTGGACCCAGTCAAAAAGCCTATTGCAAGCCTTTTTTCCTAACCACAGTGCAAATATTTAGGGTTGAAATTATTAGTGTGCTTAGTGCTATGTTTTACATTAGGGTTATTATTCTTAGACATTGTGATTGTTATGGGTTGTGCTTAATGTTATGGCGAAATTTAGGACCACTGTATGGCAGATGAAGGCCAACATAAATGAGCCTGGCAGTTGATTACCCTTGTGTGCAGCATACAAGATTCATCAGAAGTACTTGTGCACCTTTAGAGATATTTGCTTAATTTTCTTTGATGGCAGGAGATTTCAGTCTGAGGTTCTTCAATAAGTTCATGCTTAATGTTCTGAAATTCTCTAGTTGAACCAAAATAGTTGCTCATATTTGCTGTACTCAGACATCACTGGTTCTGGATGAAACCTGAGGAACTCTAGAGAAATGTTCAGGGTTTCCCCTGATATTTATTAAAATTAAGGAGTAAACAATGGTTGCTAATCCAAGATTACACTATTGAAGGTGTTAAGGAGGAGTTAAATAAGATAGATTTCTGTAACTACAGTATTGCAGCACTATTTTGTATAGTCATAGAATGAATTAATAAATGCTGCACGGAAATGAACATAATTAATAAATTGTTGACCCAGTTGTGTGGTACAGGAGGATAGAAGCCTGATGGACCCAGATGTCGACCCAGATGTCCTGAATTTGATTAGCTGCTTGAACACTGGAAGATCCAGGCTAGGTGGAGAGGCATGTTTTTCCCAGAATGCATGCCCTGGGGATAGATTTGGTAACTCCTTAGATCCTGTCTGTGCTGCTGCAGTGATGGGGAGAACAATCCTGACAACTAGACCATGGTTGTTGGAGGGAAGTGGATGTGGCTACCATAGCTGAGATCCTAATGGCTCTTAAAAGACACATAGGGGCACCATGTGTGCTCCATGCTGAGAGAGCATTGGTAATCGGCACAATGATGCAGGTTCCTACATCACCAACAAGGGTGTTGATGTTGGGGACTTAAAACTAAAATCCTCTTATGACTGCTTTGCTGACAACTGTTTTATGGGCCAGTCTCACAGATGGGCTATGGTGGCTCTTGCCTCAGAGTAAAATGACTAGGTACAACCAATTTTGCCCCGATGGGGAACAAATTGTCAGCTGTGACAATGGCTTGATGATCAGCAGGCATTAGGACAGAAAAAGCATATAAATAAAAAAAATAATGATAAACCTTCAAGAAATTATTTATCCAACCACATGGCTCAGTATAGCCATCTTACAAACATTGTCTCCATTTAAAATAACATATAGACCCCTACAAGACATTCCCATTAGCAATTTTTGCACTATATCAAATAAATACATTACACAAACCTGAATGTATTTTTCTCTGATTTTAATAAGTGATTTTTTTTATCAAACCTATCCCTGACATAGACTGATTTTGACTATCCTTCATGCATATGAGCACAGTGTTGTAGCCACAAGAAAAATGATGTCAATGCAGCTACATGTTCCTGTTTACAAAAATGTTCTTGTCGAGTATGAAGTAATATGGTATTATCCTCTATTGTAAGAAAGCAGCATTGCTCACTAGACACATGATTTCACAGAGAGCTCTTCTAATTTACATGTAAGAAATCAGCATTTCTCACGAGACACTTGATTTCACAGAGAGCTCTTCTAATCTGCATGTAAGAAAGCAGCATATCAGCATTGCTCACTAGACACATGATTTCACAGAAAGCTCTTCTAATCTGCATGTAAGAAAGCAGCATTTCTCACTAGATGTGATTTCACAGAGAGCTCTTCTAATCTGCATGTAAGAAAGCAGCATTGTTCACTAGACACGTGATTTCACAGAGAGCTCTTCTAATTTACAAGTAAGAAAGCAGCATTGCTCACGAGAGATGTGATTTCACAGAGGGCTCTTCTAATCTGCATGTAAGAAAGCAACATAGCAGCATTGCTCACTAGACACATGATTTTACAAAGAGCTCTTCTAATTTACATGTAAGAAAGCAGCATTGCTCACTAGATATGTGATTTCACAGAGAGCTATTCTAATCTGCATGTAAGAAAGCAGCATTAATCACTAGACACGTGATTTCACAGAGAGCTCTTCTAATTTACATGTAAGAAAGCAGCATTGCCCACTAGATACGTGATTTCACAGAGAGCTATACTAATCTGCATGTAAGAAAGCAGCATTACTCACTAGACGCATGATTTCACAGAGAGCTCTTCTAATTTACATGTAAGAAAGCAGCATTGCTTACTAGACGTGATTTCACAGAGAGCTCTTCTAATCTGCATGTAAGAAAGCAGCATTGCTCACTAGACACATGATTTCAGAGAACTTTTCTAATTTACATGTAAAAAAGCAACATTGCTCACTAGACATGAGATTTCACAGAGAGCTCTTCTAATTTACACATAAGAAAGGAACATTGCTCACTACACACGTGATTTCACAGAGAGCTCTTCTTATTTACATGTAAGAAAGCAGCATTGCTCACTAGACACGTGATTTCACAGCAAGCTCTTCTAATTTACATGTAAGAAAACAGCATTGCTCACTGGACACGTGATTTCACAGAGAGCTCTTCTAATTTACACGTAAGAAAGCAGCATTGCTCACTAGATACATGATTTCACAGAGAGCTCTTCTAATTTGCATGTAAGAAAACAGCATTGCTCACTAGACATGATTTCACAGAGAGCTCTTCTAATTTATATATAAGAAAACAGCATTTCTCACTAGACACATGATTTCACAGAGAGCTCTTCAAATTTACACGTAAGAAAGCAGTCTTGCTCACTAGACATGATTTCACATAAATCTCTTCTAATTTACATGTAAGAAAACAGCATTGCTCACTAGACACATGATTTCACAGAGAGCTCTTCTAATTTACATGTAAGAAAGCAGCATTGCTCACTAGACTCTTGATTTCACAGAGCGCTCTTCTAATTTACATGTAAGAAAGCAGGATTGCTTACTAGACATGGGATTTTACAGAGAGCTCTTCTAATTTACATGTAAGAAAGCAGAATTGCTCACTAGATGGGATTTCACAGAGAGCTCTTCTAATTTACATGTAAGAAAAACTAGACACGTGATTTCAAAGTGAGCTCTTCCAATTTACATGTAAGAAAGCAGCATTGCTCACTAGACATGGGATTTCAGAGTGCTCTACTTATTTACATTTAAAAAGCAGCATTGCTCACTAGATGTGATTTCACAGAGAACTCTTCTAATTTACATGTAAGAAAGCAGCATTGCTCACTAGACATGATTTCACAGAGAGCTCTTCTAATTTACATGTAAGAAAGCAGCATTGCTCACTAGACACGTGATTTCACAGAGCGCTCTTCTAATTTACATGTAAGAAAGCAGCATTGCTCACTAGACATGGGATTTCAGATAGAGCTCTTCTTATTTACATTTAAGAAAGCAGCATTGCTCACTAGACGTGATTTCACAGAGAGCTCTTCTCATTTACATGTAAGAAAAACTAGACACGTGATTTCACAGACAGCTCTTCAAATTTACATGTAAGAAAGCCGCATTGTTCACTAGACATGCGATTTCACAGAGAGCTCTTCTAATTTACATGTAAGAAAAACTAGACACGTGATTTCAAAGAGAGCTCTTCTAATTTACATGTAAGAAAGCAGCATTGCTCACTAGACATGGGATTTCACAGAGAACTCTTCTTATTTACATTTAAGAAAGCAGCATTGTTCACTGTGTGATTTCACAGAGAGCTCTTCTAATTTACATGTAAGAAAGCAGCATTGCTCACTAGACGTGATTTCACAGAGAGCTCTTCTAATTTACATGTAAGAAAGCAGCATTGCTCACTAGATATGTAATTTCACAGAGCGATTGTCTAATTTACATCTAAGAAAGCATCATTGCTCAATAGACATGGGATTTCAGACAGAGCTCTTCTTATTTACATTTAAGAAAGCAGCATTGCTCACTAGATGTGATTTCACAGAGACCTCTTCTAATTTACATGTAAGAAAGCAGCATTGCTCACTAGACATGGGATTTCACAGAGAGCTCTTTTTATTTACATTTAAGAAAGCAGCATTGCTTACTAGCCGTGATTTCACAGACAGCTCTTCTAATTTACATGTAAGAAAGCAGCATTGCTCACTAAACGTGATTTAACAGAGATCTCTTCTAATTCACACATAAGAAAAACTAGACGTTATTTCACAGAGAGCTCTTCAAATTTACATGTAAGAAAGCAGCATTGCTCATTAGACGTGATTTCACAGAGAGCTCTTCTAATTTACATGTAAGAAAGCAGCATTGCTCACTAGACATGATTTCACAGAGAGCTCTTCTAATTTACATGTAAGAAAGCAGCATTGCTCACTAGACGTCATTTCTCAGAGAGCTCTTATAATTTACATGTAAGAAAGCAGCATTGCTCACTAGATGTGATTTCACAGAGAGCTCTTTTTATTTACATGCACAGTTTAGTTGCAGAGTGGCTGCAACAGTTACATTTGGTATTATTACTCACAATATGACTGCCACTAAGATGTCTTTACTTCCATACCTGAAATCTGTTTTAACTACCTCTCTTTTATTGTGCTAAAATCCCCAGACTACACTGTTTAGATTTAAATTTTCATAATTTTTAATGAGGTAGGATTCCCCCAGATTTTTGCAGGTTAATTTCATAGGTTCATATGAGTTTACTAGGCTAGTGGCCCTAGAGCCCTGCAAGCCTAGTCATGTTAATCTCAAGTTGCCCAGTTGTCCTTATTAGCTGAAGGTAATTTGAAAAGAGACTATATGGTTAACAGTGACTGCCCCTGTCCATGGGGGACATGAGTGCCACCCCCCTGGGTGAATTTTCGGTCTGCCATCCATTTGTCTTGGTTGTGCTTGAATAGGGTAGTGAGAAGCTCTGCTTCATGTGAATTGGAAGTTTATTCCAGAGGAATGACAGTCTCTGGGAGATATATCTGTTTCTCTGGTATGTTCTGTTTATGTCACAGGCTATGTTAAGATCTTTAGATTGAGTGACTGTTGTGCCATTAGATTTATGGATATGCAGCATTTTCATCAGGATAGGGTTAGAGACTGGCTTGTAGGCTAGGCACAAGTTTCCTCTCAGCAGCCTTTTCAATAGGTTACAGTGACAGGACTTTCAGTCTATCTATGTATGTCATGGTCTGCAGGCCCTGTATTTTCCTGATGACAAACCTCTCAGTTTTATCTAGCTTCTGCAGGTGTCTGGTGAGGTACATGCAAAAGTCACCATTGTATTCTATTAGTGGTCTGATGTAGGATGAGTACAGTGAAGTTATAACTTTTACCCCCGGATTCATGAAAGCTTGCACGGAGTGCAAGAAGAGTGTAGGAGCTCACGCCCGCAATATGTCTGCCGTGCGATCCAGGAACAGCTGTCAGTGGTGTGCACGAGAGCTGCTAAAGCTACTCTTGCACAGACAGTGTCATGGTATGCAGATTACCTCATTTGCTGGTGAAAGCCATGCAAATGAGGTAAATTTGCAATCCAGGAAACACTAACCTGTCCGTGGAAGATTAGTGTTACCTGCAGAAATGTACTCCGTTGGTAACGGAGTACATTTCTGCAAATAGCTAAACGGAGCTATGACAGCTCCAAATAAAGGATGCATACAGTTGAGGAAGCATGCAATGGCCAAATATAAGGCCATTGGCATTTTAAAATGTTTAAAAATATAACAATTTAACTTTATTTTTTCCCCGACCTCCAATGTTTAAGCATAGCGCAGCACCGCATAAACGTGCAGCGCTTATAAAAACAAGAAAATAATTAAAAAAAAGCCAAAATTAGGCATTTCCACTAAAAAGCTTATTCTGCCATGCAGGTGAATGGCAGGCTTAAGACAACATGGCTACTGACCAGTGGTTGCTAAGGGGGGAAGCTCAGTGTGAGAGATGTAACCATGCATTACTAGGCAATCCTATGCAAATGAGGATAAGAATAGTGAATCCCAATTTTCCCCAGCATGTGAGGCATGTCCCAAGAGTGTAAGAGTAGGAGTAGGTGAGTAGAAGACTAGAATATAGGTGACATCACAAGGAGGTGTGTCAGACAGGCTGTAAGGTAATTGGAGCACAGTGGCTTGTGTTTGCACTGAGTTGCTCAGGATTGCAAAGAGCCGTGTCTACAGTTGTCCTATTTGAAAACCTCAAACCAAAGGTGCGCACTGTTAAAAGATGGGAAACTCCTTGCAAACATGCACACAGCGTGTGTGCTTGTGTGCAGGCATGTGCGCACGTTTGCGCTTGTTTACGCAGCGCTTCTCCCTGGGCGAAAACAGAAAGGCAAAAGGAAGGAAAAGAAGTAGTAGGAAGTTAACCAATGAGAACTAGCAGGCCTGCCAGGTGAAATATATCAGAATTAGCCAATTACACAGGCAGCAGACTAGCCCAGCCCAGCACTTTAAACTCAGCAAACACCA
The DNA here is from genome assembly GCF_019279795.1 of Protopterus annectens. Taxonomy (NCBI): domain Eukaryota; kingdom Metazoa; phylum Chordata; order Ceratodontiformes; family Protopteridae; genus Protopterus; species Protopterus annectens. The sequence goes on from NC_056732.1 coordinate 512,687,390, forward strand.
TCCCTCCCTGTTTTTTTTTTCTCTCAAGAACTCTGCAACACTGCAGTATACAAAGAGGGAAAGCTTAAAAGCTTAAGTCAGACAAAATGTTAGGGGCTGCTCTTGTTATCATAAACCAACATGTGCAAGGTGCTGAGGGTGGTGATGTTGTGAATGCTGCTGAGCAACGCACAGTGAGGAGACAGAGAAGAGTATACAGACCCAGGGTAACCTACCAGGGGCTACATGAGCTGGAGATAGTGGAGCACTATAGGGCGGACAGAGACCTCCTACAGCAAATTGTTGAGCTGTGCTGGCCACGACTCACACACAGAACCAACAAAGGGGAACCCATCACAGTGGATACCAAGGTATGTGTTGGCCTAAGAATACTAGCTACAGGTACCTTCCAAAGACCAACTGGTGATATGATGGGGATTTCACAGGCATCAGCATTCAGGGTACTCCACCAGTTCCTGGATGCCATGTCAGCACATGTCGGTGACCACATATATTTCCCCAACTCCCGTGAGGCATTGGCCAGCAATATGCATCTTTTCCACCAAATAGCAGAATATCCTGAGGTAGTGGGTGCAATAGACTGCACGCACATATGCATCAAAGCACCACCTGGTGAGTGGAGTAGGGTCTACATCAACCGCAAGGGCTTTCCCTCCATCAACTGCCAGTTCATGTGTGATGCCCAGGTCATAATAATGAATGTGTGTGCTGGATGCCCTGGAAGCTATCACGATTCCCACATTTGGCATCTGACCCAGCTGTACCAGTTACTTGCCAATGGGGACATTCCCTATGGTCACCTAGTAGGGGATGCTGGATATGCACTGGAACCATGGCTGATGACACCCATCAGAAATCCACACACACCTGAACAAGAACTCCATAATGAGGCATACGCACAAACAAGAAACATAATTGAGTGTGTGTTTGGGATGCTCAAGTCACGGTTCTGGTGCCTGGACACATCTGATGGAGCCTTGCAGTACTCACCAACTACATGTACCCTAATTGTTATGGTATGTGCCATGCTACACAATATGATCCTGTGGAAACAGCTGCAGCAGGAACAGCATGGGGCAGGGCCAAACAACCCCCCCCCCACCATTGCCAAGGCTTGCACAGGCACAGCGTGACTCAGAGGAGGAACAACCTGAGCCTGCCCCAGTAGGCAAAAGGAGGCATGCCCAGTATGCCCTGGCCTTGGCAAAGAGGACACATTTGCTGACTCAGTAGGAGCCCTGGAAATGACACCTCTCTCTGACTCGCACATACAGTAAAACGGATGCCTAACTTGACACTACCTGTTTTCAAACATGTATAGGGAGTGTACTATGTGCATCCGACATAGGCAGCCCTTCAGCATCACCTGAGGCATGAGTGCCCTATTTTAAGCAATATAAAGCACTGCTAAGCACATTTTACCAGTACTGAGCATATTTAAGTACAATTGTGTGTAGCTGCACACCGCGCTAACCAGCGCAATGTCGGGCAATGTCAGGCAACGTCGGGAAAAGTCGAGCAAAGTCGGGTAAACACGCTCACACCTGCTTTACTCTTCCTTAACCAGTCAGGCCCGCCCAACAGGAAAATAAAAAGCAGGGACAGGGCTTGAACTCAGGATACTGTGCACTATAGTCACAGTACTGAACCAGTAAGCCATGACAGCATTTGACTGGCACAGACACAACTTAAGTCACTCACACATACCAGTTGTGGGGGGGGGGGTCACATACCTAACAGTCACAGCCAGCAGGACAGTTGTAGACAAATGCAAATGCAAACACAAACAAATGCTGTATCATGCCCTCTGAAGAGGCATATGGGTAACCTCCCCCCAGGCCTATGCAGACAGATAACAGCAGGCCAGGCAGTGTGGTGTGGGTTGGCTAGGCTATGAAGTCACAAACTAATATGTGTGTAATTGGAAGCTAAGGTCTGTAGTACAGTGGTATGCCTCAAGCCAGTACGATAGGGAACAGTACAGACTGAAATGGAGTACCTGACATAGCAATGCAGGCCTAGCAAATGTGTATAAGTGTCTGGTGTACCCCTGATCCTATGTACACCCACAGTAACAATCAGGTGTGCCCCCCCAATCAGAAATGTACAAATATTAGCTGTCCTCCCTGTATGTAGAAATGTTGATAAGTCTATGCAAATTGACTCATGGATGCCCTGCAGGCACAGCATGCTTCCTGTCGATGTACAACACAAAGGTGAGCCCTGAAGTAAAAACCAACTTGATTTTTCACACACATATAGTATATATGCCCATAGTGGGCATGCTCACACACTTGAACAAATGTAGCAAATTTCAGTCAAAATACTGAAAGGTCATACTGGGCATGCTCACACACTTAGGCCATGTCTGAGTACAGCAATGGGCCACACATATCTGGCAGTTGCAGTTCTTACTCCAGACAGATGTCACTATTCACCAATCCTGCCTTGTGCACACAGTGATATGAAAACAGACCCATATAATATATTGGACCCCTGTCATAATCAAACTATGTAATACAAGTACTTAAGTTGTTCAAAGAAAGTTAAAATCCAAAGAATATCAATAAATCTCCGATCAGATTCATCAAGAAACAATGAGCACGCCTAACATTATCCAAGCCAAGCTCTGCCACAAATATTGCCAAATATTCCATAGAGAACCATGAATCTTTCTTTAGCTATGTCATAAATATCAATGTAAACTCATATATGTTCTGAGGCAGTACAAAGTGTAAATTAATACATGTATACGACTGACATTGCCAACATTTTGTCAGACAGGTTCATGCATATTTTCCCCCCTGTCACTGCCAATAGGGCCCATTACCATAACTAGAGATTGTGAAAACCCAGAAATCACATATACAATGGTTAAACAGCTCTATTCAAACCTAAAAACATGGCGTCTATGGGATGACATGGTGTCCCTGGCTGCGTCATATCTGAACTCCAAAACAAACAGACCCTGCACCTGAACAGTCTGTTGAGACTCACCCTCTGTACAGGATATGAAACTATTGAATGGGTTACAGCCATGTTTGGCACACTCCACAAGTGTTGATGCACAACAGACCACGGGAACTATTGTCTTATAAGCCTAATAAGCCTGATCTGCAAGGCCATGAAGTCCATCATTATGGAACCCATAAACAGAGCTATTGGGAGCCTACAAACACCCAACCGTACCCATTTTGGTTTGGTCAGGGGCAGATCACGGTCCCTAAACCTGCTATACAGTTTTCAAGGCAGTTAGCCAGGGCATACATCAATGAAATGAGCTCCACATGGCCTACATAGACCTTGAAAAGTCCTTTTCCAACATCCCACACATGTCGTATCCACAAAATCAACAACCTGTGCATAAACAAGTATGTCATCTGATGGATTGCCAACTGGGGCACAGATAGATCCCACAAGGTAAGAATTGTGGTCTCCCTGTTGGACTGTAAGCTGGTAACAACTGCTGTCCACCATGGCTCAGTCCTGGGACCCCTCCTGTCTAGTGTATACTTTTCAAAGTACAGTCAAACACACAAGGGCTATGGTTCACAAAGTTTGTGGATGACTGCAAAAAGGTTGTCATAATCGATGTTTGGGACAACAGAGACATCCTTAAAAAGGGTCTCAGTCAAACAGATGTGGTGTCAAAATTATGGCCTCGAGCTGCAGTCATACAAATACCACATAGGTGCCAACACCCTAAATATGGAGGTAATAATAAGGGATCTATGGACACATGTGGATAGTCATCTCTACTTTCAGAAACACATTCACAAAGTGGTTAGACAATCATGCTATGTGTTCCCACAAATTGCCAAAGTCTTTGCATGTAGGTCAAAGGAGGTTCTCTCTACTCATCAGTCATCAGACCCATCAGAGAGTACCATGACACACCTGCGATGAATCTGACTAGGCACCTTCAGCAGCTGGAAAGACCACTGAAGTACCTCAACAAGAGGATTACTGGCCTCAAACAGTTGCCCCAGGCAACAAGACTGAAGTAACTCAATCTGTACCGTCTACTCAGGCGATCTCTGCACAACATACAGGTCCATGTCCTATGCAGAACTGATGTACATGCTCTATCTGAAGTAAACCCAAGCTCACTGTGCCACATGCTCTGGGGATATAATCATCACAACAATAAATAGAACATGTTGGAGGGATACATTACTAACTCACAGACTTACCATGCTTTGGAACAGGCTCCCAACCTACATTAAGCTGAGTCCCTCACTGACACTCATCCAGAGGAGCATTGATGAGTGTATGTGAAACTGAACTGTCACACCATGAATCACTTCATCAGCTCTACTAGACAGTGGCATAGGGAAATAACCCCAGATGTGGTGATAGCTGCACACTCTGGCCATACTATTATGTGCCTTCAGGCATATAGCCTATTACCTACCTATGTACCTATATATGTAGGGGGAACACAGTATAATAAGCCAAAAATGGATGGGCAGAGATGTGTGTAAGAGGGGGACCATGACAGGGAGCCATCCAGGACTGTCCCACCCAGCACACATCCCAATGGAACAAAAGACATGAGGGGCACATCTCACCCACTGTACATAATAGCCACCAGTATCTGTAAGCATTACAGTGTATGTGGTGCATGTGCCTGCTGTACAACATGACTGTACAATGAAGTACACATCCACTATCTGTAGACATGTACCTGTCACATAGGTTCATAGGTATGTAGTAGATTATCTTCAAGGAGGCATATATTAGCCTAGGCAAGTTGTGCAGCTTTCACCACCCTATTGGTTAGTCTCCTAAGCCATAGTTCTAATAGTTAGTACCCTAAGCCCCTTTCTAGTGGGCTGCTGATGTGATCCCTGGTGTGAATTGTCTGTTTCCCATACACTCATTAAGGTTCCTATTGAAGAGTGTCAGCGAGGGGCTCTGTCTGATGTACATTGGGACTCTGTTCCACAGTAAGCCAAGTCTCTGTGATGGTACTCTATCCCACCAGCATGTTGTATTCATTGTTGTGATGAGGTTCATATCCCTGGAGTGTGTAGTGCGACTCAATTTTGTTTTCCTTAGATGGAGCATGTTCAACAGTTATGAGTTGAACATGGCTCTGTATGTTAGGCAGAGTTTGCCTCTGAGTAGGCGGTACGCAACAGAGAACAGATTTAGTTTTTCCAGTTGTGTTGCATAACACAACTGTTTGAGGCCAGTAATCCTCTTGGTGAGGTACCTCTGTGGTCTCTCCAACTACTGGATATGCCTAGTCAAGTACATCCAAAATGGTGCATTGTACTCAATGATGGGTCTGATGACTTAAGAGTAGAGGGCCACCACTACCTCTTTTGATCCTGATGCAAACCCTTTGTTGATTAGGTGGGCCACATAGGATTTCCTAACCACTTTGGCAACATGGTTGTCAAAGGAAAGATGACTATCTACTTCTGTCCCCAGATCCCTTATTACCTCATCAGTTTTTAGGGGGTAACACCTATGTGGTAGTTTGTGGATACTTTGTTTTCACCAAAGGGTGTTACTATGCATTCATTTGCATTGAGCTTGAGGCCATGATTCTGACACCACACATCTGTCTCATAGAGTCCCTTCTGGCAAATATTTGTATCATCCGGGTAATCTATTATGGCAAACACTTTACAGTTCCCAGCAAACTTAGTCAACCAGAACCCTCCTGTGTTGGCATGTACTTCTGAGAAGTATATACCAAACAAGAGGGGCTCCAGGACTGAACCCTGAGGGACACCAGTTGTTACTGGTTTAGAGTCTGACATGTAGCCAACAACTCTTAATTTGTGGGATCTATCTGTGAGCCAGTTTACAACCCATCTTGTGATGAATAGATTTATGCCCAGGTTGGTGAGTTCATCTATGATACCTGACTAGGGAATGGTGTCAAAGGCCTCAACAAGGTATAGGTAGACTGTGTGGGGCTCCTTTCAATCATCTGTAGCCAGGGTGACTGTCTCAAAGGAATCCACCCAATTCAGGAGGCATAATCTGCCTTTGATGAAGCCAAACTGGGTGTGCTCAACAGTGTGAAGGTTCCCAATGTCTTTATTGTTGACTTCCATTATAATTGGCTCCATTGCATTGCAGATCAGATTCATCAGGCTCATAGAGCGGGAATGCCAAGGGTCTGTTGTGGCCCCACCCCTGTGGAGTGGGAAGAACATTGCTGTGCAACATTCTATGGATACATATCCTGTAGAGAGGATGTAGAGAGAGGTGTGGGTATCCTTGATGAATATGGATACATCCCTGCCCTATGTGCTATGATCCAGGTTCTAATGCTGGAAGGTATGGAATGAGTAGTATCCTGGTAGTGCTGGTGTGCTCTCTGGAGCCTTGATCTAGGTTTCTGTTACTGCACAGATATCAATATTCTCCATACTGAGAAGTGCCTCAGTTGTGTGCATTTGGAGGCTGAAACTTCTGGCAATGAGTAGCATTTAGCTCACTTTGTGGTTATTTGTGTTGGTTACGGGGTTTGGTTTGTCCTGAGTGACCGGTGATCCACACCTGAAGTCAATGCCTCATTGGTCCGATCTGACCATAAGCTAATTACCCTAGATATCCACATTCTGCCCCCACTCCCTATTAAGGAAACCATGGTAAATATTTTCTCCAAAGCCAACTTCATGCTTCTTAAAACAGAAGTGGTGAACTTCATGACACCCATGCAGATGGACAATACAGTTACGACTACTGAATCCTACACAAATGCACTTTATAAGCACTTACATGAGTGCATGGATTGTGCTATTTCAAACAGAACCAAGATGCTATCCTCCAAAAAAGAAGCCAATCTGGTGGTCCCCTGAACATAAACAACCTGTACAACAGAAGGAAGAAACTATTGCAAAAGAGAGTAAAATCCCATGAGTTGAGGAGCTCCCTGGTCAGCCTCAGTAAGAAACTGTGATCCCTGATAAAATCCTCCAAAGCTAGTTACGAAAACAAAATCACCACTGATTCTAAAGACAACCACAAAGCATTCTATAGCTATGTCAAGAATCTCAATGGCAACACTCAGATCTGCTCTAAGCTACAGCACAATGGCACTAAATATACAGACCCAACTGATATTGCCAGCATCCTGGCAGATAGGTTCAGTGCTAACTTTACCCCCTCTCACCCATTAAAGAGCCCATCTCCATACCGGAAGAATGCAAAGTTCCTGTAATCACGGCTGCACAGGTAAAAAACACACTCTCCAAAGCCAAGAACACAGCATCTATGGGACCAGACAACATCCCAGGCTGCATTCTACACGAACTACAGAACAAACTGGCAACCCACCTAAGTACCATGTTCAATCATAGCCTCACCTCAGGCTTTGTGCCTGCTGAATGGTGCACAGTGATGGTTATCCCACTCTACAAGGGGGGAGCCACCAAGGACCCCGGGAACTACCACCCCATTAGCCTGACAAGCCTGGTCTGCAAGGCCATGGAACATATCATCATGGAACTTATAAACAAAGACATGGATAATATCCAAACTCTGGACCCCACCCAGTTTGGGCTTGTAAAAGGCAGATCATGTCTCCAAAAACCTGCTAGACTTCTTTGAAGCAGTCACCAAAGCCATAGACAAGGGTAAGGTGGTTCACACAGCCTATCTAGATCTTGCCAAGGCTTTCAACACCATCCCCCACTCTGGAATTATAGATAAACTCACTAAACTAGGTATAAATCCCTATGTCACAAGATGGGTTGCCAACTGGCTCACTGACAGAACCCACACTGTAAAAGTAACAGACTCCAAATCTGACTTCAGACCAGTGACAAGTGGAGTACCACAGGGTTCAGTTCTGGGTCCTCTCCTGTTTGGTATCTACTTCTCTGAAGTACAGGTTAACACAGAAGGTCTTTGGCTAATGAAGTTCGCAGATGACTGCAAACTAGAAGCCATAATTGAAACTCCTAATGATGTGGACATCATACAAAAGGGCCTCACTGAGACAGATGCCTGGTGTCAAAGCCATGGCCTCAAGCTTAATGCCAAAAAGTGCATTGTCATCCCCTTTGGTAAAAACTCTGTACCCATGAACTACAACATAGGCAGTAGTATACTTAACACCGAAAGTGTGATAAGAGACTTTGGGACACAGGTGTACAGTAATCTCTCCTTTGATAATCACAGCACCACAGTAGTCAGGAAATCCTTCTACGTGGCACACCTCATCACAAAAGGTTTCTCATCCAGAAAAAAAGAGGTCATTGTTCCCTTCTACTCATCACTCATTAGACCTATTATAGAGTACAACACCCCTTTTGGTATGTACCTCACAAGACATCTACAACAACTGGAAAGGCCACAGAAATACCTCACAAAGAGGATTACCAGCCTCAAACAGATGCCCTACACAGACCATCTCAAAAAGCTCCAGCTTTACTCCATCGCATATCACCTACTCAGATGTGATCTCTGCCTAACATACAAAGCTATGTCAAACCCAGAGCTGTTGGACATGCTCCACTTAAAGAAATCCCAATCCCACCGAGCTACATGCTCTAGGGACCTAAACCTTGTCACCACAATAAACAGAACATGCCGGAGGGATAGATTCCTGTCCCAGATACTTCCCATACTCTGGAATAAACTTCCTTTCTATATCAAACAAAGCTCCTCATTAGCACTCTTCAAGAAAAATCTTGATGATTGGATGGGAAATAGGAAATTCACCCCAGTGATCACCTCTGTGGCTCTGCTCGACAGTGGCACAGGAAAATAATTTTCTTGGGTGGCAAAAGCCAGGGTACCTTTTTGGCTGGGCTTGTATAGGCCCCTGGGCTGATAGCCTAGTACCTACCTATGAACCTATGAACCTTTGAATGTTGCCTAAAAAAAGTAATATGGGGACAGCAAGAGCCATGGCCAGTATTCAGAAGCATAGGGTTGACAGGTGCAAACCATCTCTAGCGAAGCAACGAGACATGTCTATCATGTCATCCCAGGCAGACAGAGATTGGATACCCTTTGAATGACACCAGAAGCTCAGCCAATTGTTGATGTTTATCATCTTTCTACTATATTGCAGTATTATGTAGGTGAAGGTAAGATGCTACTCAAGGTCAGAGTCATACCGGCCTGGGCTACATGATCATACAGCTACTATATATCTCTTGTCATGTTGTCCTTGGAGGTATGTCTCAGATCATTCACACTAACATGTCCAAAGATGGCATCATATATGTACCTGTTCTGGAGTGATCTAAGTGCTTGTGTTATGAGGAGGATCATAGCACCTGACAGACAACTGACAGTAACCTTCCCCTTGCCCAGCCTAGTGAGTGGAACATCTATGTGCCTGACTATGGAGTCACCTATTACTAGTGTCATGGGTATGTTGTTTTGCCTTAGGGCCTGTTGTTAGGCACACTGCTTTGGTGTATTATGTGTTTTCTGGTGTGTGCTTGGAGGTACATGTTGCTTGCTTGTCTGCTTAGGAGGACACTCTCTCTTTTTCAGATTAATATTTGTATTCTCCGGGTATGGTAGTGTGTATTTATGTGTGTGTTTTGCTGGTGCTTATATTGTAGGTATATGTGAGACTGTTGGTGTTGTGCTTGTATGACCCTACTCCTCTTGACTGTATTGTCCAGTATTGGGTTGACAGAGCTTAGCCACCGGTTTGACCCTGTGTGTGCCAGCATGTGGTGCATCAACCCATATATGATATGGTTATGGCCTATGCATACAATACACTCACAATACACCTAGTATAATAAGCCTGCTGAGGTTAGCAAATGTGAAAAAAACCTTTGGGCAAACTGTCAGCGAGTAATGTCTGTATTGCACCCTGTAACTCCATATTGCTTGCTGAAGTGTAAAGAAGTACTTAATTTGGATTAAGAACCCCACACTTGCCAACTGTGTATGCGGGTGTCTGTCTCTCCCTAGGAAGAGAGCAACCTTTTTGGAGACTACTCACGCCCCTTAAAATTGACACACTCATCTTTGTCAAGTCTGATGATGTCACCATCCTACAAATATACCTGTGGGAAAATGCAGTCTCAGTAGTGAGTATAGCATGTCATGTAAATGCATACTGCTGTAGTTAGGTAGGGGTTTGAATCCTGCACCTGCCAACTGTGTCTGCGTGTCTCCCTCGGGTGAGAGCAATGTTTTGGGAGACTACTCACACCCCTTAAAAGTGACGTACTCATCTTTATCAAGTCTGATGATGTCACCATCCTACAAACACACCCGTGGGAAGATGAAATTCCAGTAATGTGTATAGTGTGTCCTGTAAATGCATGCTGTTGTCATATCATAATGTAGTTAGGTAGGGGTTTGAATCTTGCACATGCCAACTTTGTGAGTCTGTCTGTCTATTCTTGGTGAAGGTGTGACCTTTTTGGAGACTACTCACATCCTTTAAAAGTGACATACTCATCTTTGTCAAGTCTGATGATGTCACCATCCTACAAATACACCTGTAGGAAGGTGAAATCTCAGCAATGTGTGTAGCGTGTCATATAAATATGTACTGTTGTCGTATCATAATGTAGTTAGATATGTGTTTGAATCTTGCATTTGTCAAGTTTGTGTGCGTGTCTGTTTCTCCCTGGTAAGAAAGCAACCATTTTGGAGACTACTCACACTCCTTAAAAGTGACATACTCATCTTTGTCAAGTCTGATGATGTCACCATCTTAGAAATACACCTGTGGGAAGATGAGATCTCAGTAATGTGTGTAGTGTGTCATGTGAATACATACTGTTGTAATATCATAATGTAATTAAGTAGGGGTTTGAATCCTGCACTTACCAGCTTTGTTTGTCTGTCTTTCCCTGATGAAAGAGCAACCTTTTTGGAGACTACTCACACCCCTTAAAAGTGATATACTCATCTTTGTCTAGTCTGATGATGTCACCATCCCACAAATACACCTGTGAGAAGACAAAATCCCAGTTATGTGTACAGTGTGCTGTGTAAATGGGTACTGTTGTAGTATCATTATGTAGTTAGATAGGTGTTTGAATCTTGCACTTGTCAACTTTGTGTGTGTTTGTTTCTCCCTGTTGAAGAAACAACCTCTTTGAAGACTACTCACATCACTTAAAAGTGATATACTCATCTTTGTCAAGTCTGATGATGTCACCATCCTGCAAATACACCTGTGGGAACAGAAAATCCCAGTAATGTGTATAGTGCATCATGTAAATGCATACTGTTGTAATATCATAATGCAGTTAGGTAGGGGTTTGAATCCTGCACTTGACATCTGTGTGTGTCTGCCTTTACCTCCCTGGTGAGGGGTAAACCTTTTTGGAGACTATTCACACCCCTTAAAAGTGATATACTCATCTTTGTCAAGTCTGATGATGTCACCATCTTAAAAATACACCTGTGGGAAGGTATAATTTTAGTGATGTGTATAGCATGTTGTGTAAGTACATGCTGCTATAGTCTCATAATTTAAGTAGGTAGGTGTTTGAATCCCGCACTTGCTAACTGTGTGTGCGTGTTCCAAGAGTGTATGACACCATTGGTCAATGGGGAGTGGGTTTTGATTTTTCTAGTGTATGACATATCACAATGACAACTGTATGTGCATAACAAATGTAAGGTAGCTGTGGGGCAAAGCCATATACATACATGTGACCTCAAATTTTTCATAGGTGGGTACTCTGCTTTCTCCATGAAAGCATATGTTAGCTTTGCCAGAGCATGCTGGCACTTTCCAGACCTTAGGTCACTTCTGTATGCTTGTGACAAGCTTAGCCACTGCTGTGATCCCTGGGCTACGTCTTTTGTTTCACATCCACTCATCACGGTTTCTATTGAAGAGTGTGAGTGAGGGTTTATGCTTGATGTATATTTGAATCCTGTTCCAAAGCAAGCAAAGTCTGGCAAAGATGACTAATCATTATAGGTGTGCAACAACCTCTGTGGATCTGCATGCAAACCCTTTATTGCTTATGTGCTCCACAGAGGGATTTCCAAAACCCTTTGGTAATGTGATTATCAAAGGAGAGATGACTAAACACATGGCTCTATGTATACATTAGTACCTGTTCCACATTTTGGGGGCTACTACCTCTGTGGTACTCTGGGGATACTTTGTTTTCTAAAAGTGGATAACTATGCTTTCTTTGGCTTATAGCTTTACAGCATGATTTTGACACCAGATATCTGTCTCTATGATACCCTTTTGGAGGATGTGTGTGTCATCTGGAGAATAAAGTATAGCCCACAGTATGCATTTTCATCAAACGTGGGCAGACATATCCCTACTGTGTTTGCTTGTACCTAAGAAAGCTATATGCCAAACAAGAGTGGTCCCAGGACTGAGTGCAGGTGAATACCACTTGTTACTGGCATAGAATTGTACATGGAAGCTGCAAATGTTAGTGTGTGTCCAACATCTGTGCGTCAGTTGTCAATCCATCATCTAACAATCGTTTATGGTCAGTCTGTTGAGGTTATGTATAATACCAGAATGTGGGATGGGTATGAATTGCTGGTAAGCTATAGCTTGGCTGTGTGGACCTCCCCTCCCTCACCTATAACCTTGTTAACTAGCTTGAAGTCTACTAGGTGTAGGAGCCATGATCTGGCCTTTAGAGAACCTAAGTGGGTGTGGTGCAGTGTTTTCAGGTTCATAATGTCTCTGTTAATGAGTTCCATAATGCTGTGCTCCATAGCCTTCCAGATAACATTTGTCTGGCTTATAGGGTGAGAGATTCCAGGATCTGTTGTAGGTCTACCCTTAATCAATTTATGTAAACATTTGCACTGGGTGTGACAAGGGTGGACAGGATTAGGAATAAGTATATTAGAGGGTCAGCCCAGGTTTGAAGGTTAGTAGACCAAGCCAGATAGGCAGGATTACATTGATTTGTACATGTGCTGATGAGGATGCAGAGTATATTGTGAAATAGATGCTAAGGATGAAGCCGCCAGGTAACAGGAAAAGAGGAATGCCTAAGATGAGGTTTATAGATGTGGTGAGAGAGGAGATGCAGGTGGATGTTGTGACAGCACAAGATGCAGATGGCAGGAAGAAATGGAAACAGATGATCTACTGTGGTGAACCCAAATGGGAGCATCCGAAAGGAGAAGAAGAAGTTGTAGTTCAACCCTTGTGGAGTGTGATCACATTACCGTGTGTCATTCCACAAGTATGTAACCTGTATAGAGGCTGCATTTGAACAGAGTGTTTAGGTGAGTGGTGACTTAATATGTCAGCTTGTGTATGACACAGCCAGGGACACTGTCCAGTACCATTTCCACTGTGGTTTGGACTTTGGTAAAGAGATATTTTAACTAGAGTGTCTGTGAATCATCAGGTTTTACATTCTTCAGGTCTGCAAATGCGACCCTTGTGTAATGACAGGGTGGTGAAATCCGCATTCAAACTGTCTGACAAGATATTGGTAATGTCATTCAGATAAGTGTACTTTGTAACCATTTACATTAACTCTGACCCGATCTGAGATTTCCCCTCTAGATTATAAACAACACTAAAGAAAGCTTTAGTGTTTTCTTTGGAATCCTTGCCAATTTGTATTTTGAAGCTTGCCTTGTATGATTAATGAGGGCTTGTATTTTCCCAATGATACTGAGCAGAGAGGTTAGCCCTTCTTGGTATGTAACTCTTTTTTGGTACAACTTCACACCTTCTATTATATATTTAGTTTATGGCAGGGGTCCACGAGACAAATGCACTTTTACTGTATAAGTGAGTATTTCTTGTGTTTGTGATAGCATGGTCCATGCAACCTTGTAGGTGAACAGTGTGCATTACTAAAGGATTACGCAGCTGGGACAGCGGTAACCTTAGTAATGCAAACCAATGAAAGATAGCAACAACAGCATCACCCACAGCACAGTGTCAACCTGTGTCATACACACACATGCATACTCAAGTTCCAAAATATGTGTAGTACAATGCATACTGGCCAGCAATAGAAACTATGGAGTGTTAACACTGGCCAGTACAGGGCATGTCACCCTGCCCATGTGTCTAATATGCATGTACATGCAGACAGTGCACCACCCCCATGTTCACAAATGGTCATCTGCAAACCTGTGTTGCACACACCCCATACTTACTGTCCACTGTATAACACATGCTGACACAACTACACACATCAGCCAAGTGACACATGGGCAAACAATACACAATTGGAATAAACACTGGTGAAAACAATACAACATTGCTAATTACAGCTTTAATGCATCATGCCTGCTCAGCTACACCTTCAAGGATATCATTACACTTTACAGCTGTCAACATGCTACACATCCAACCATTGCTATACTTTATTAAAGTCACCCTGTGCATCAGCACCATGTTAGCCTGTTCCTGCATCAATGTTACAGATGACAGGAGGTGGCACAGGTTTCATCATATGCACAGGGTGTGTTGTTGGTTTGCCAGAGGCTTACACAGAGCCATACAATCGACATGTGTGTGTGAGTGTGTGTGTGAGGGCCATGAGTACTGTTATGGGCCAATGTTGATGTCATGTGTGCGGGTATGTGTTTGCCCAAGGTTTCTGGTTTATGTGTGTGTGTCTGCATGCACACAGTTCCACCATGTGGCTGCCATATATGGGGATTTGTGAGACAGCTACAGACTGTACCTGGCAGGCTTTACAGATCACCATCTCTGGCCACGGATAAGGAACCTGTGCCTGGCAGGGGTGCTACAGACAGTATCAGGTATTAATCCAGATTGGGTACTATCCTCAGAGGTTGACAAATGTCCACTGGATCCAGGTACCTGCTGGGACTGGCCAGAGCCACGTGCACATGGTCTGCTAGGATGGTCTATGGACAGCCCCCCCAACATTGCTGGGGCTGGTACTGGCACTACGGGAGTGGCTGTGACTTGCTGGACGTCCACAGAGACCTCCAGCTAGTGATGTTGCTGGCATATGTCCACGTCGATGTCTCAACCATCCTGCACTGTCCTGACACATGGACATGACATTGTGGAGGACATCCAATGTCTCACCCCAACGTCTATCAATGACCTCAGTGTAGTTACGTATGGCACCTGCTAGGTCACGGATACTGTAATTTACAGAGGTGTAATGATCCCTCTGTGTCCTTAGCCCCTGTCTGGTTTACCACTCCATTTGTGTCTGTGCTTCCATGACAGCCTGAAACATGCATGTAGTAGAAAGAGGTATGGCACGTCTGCCAGGGGCATGATGACCAGCTGTGCTCTGATGAGAATCCCTGAGCATCTGCCTATGTTGTACTGTTCCAGACATGTGGCTAAGGCTGCTGTGCCCTGTTATATGTGCCATAGATACCACACTGCCCTGGCCAGTGCCAACCGTACACTGTCCCTCAGCTAAGGGCAATGGTGATGATGGATGTACAGGCAGTATGACTGTGTGCATGGATGGGATGGAGACTTGTGTACTGTCAATCGGTGGCCCAGCAACAGATCCTGACAAACCTGCCTGTGCCTCAACACACCTATCCTCATGATCACTGTCTGTGTCAGTGACATCAGGTTCCCTGCTGTACTGAGCCAGCCCCACCTCACCACCTGTGAGAGGAAAACAGAAAACACACTTTAAGACCTGAACATGACTTCAGACCACATGCACACATGCAGACATGCACACATGCACATACACAAAACTACACTCCTCCCGAAAGTAGACACACACAACATCAGCAATCACAGAACATACACAATAGCAGGTGATGGTGGAGTACAGTATCACAAGCAAAATAGTCATATCACACCTGTCAGCATGTAGGATGTGTGTTGCTCAACAGCATGCAGTGCAAGTGTAGTCAATCCTTGTTACTAACAGTATACATGGCTTTGATGCATGTGTTTTGTTATTAGGTGATGGCCCTCCCCCAGGAACACAATGCATACATGGACACAGCATTGCTGTGCAGGTATTCATAACCCTGTGATGTACTGTGCACCATACCTCACAGGTGTACATACCATTGCTGGATGTGTATCTGTGTGTCAGATAGGTATCCAATGCTGATTACACCCTCTGTGTCTTTAGCAAATAATTGTGGACACGTGTTAATTGTGGACACGTTTTATCACATGCATGAAGAGTATTCACACAACATCATCAGTGGTGTATGAATAATTGATAGAATACCATTCGGCCACATACCCAATGTACGGTACTTATGGTGAGTGTAGATCATGCCAGTGTCATCCATGACATGGCATGCTAAAACACAACTGCATATTTAAACACTACACATACCCAATATGTGTCATATGACCTAGACACTCAATAGCATCACAAGACATATATGTGTCAGTTGTGCAAATGGTGATTGGTATGCATACTGTTTAGAGGTGCATATGTGTGCACACACGCATCATTAGGGTGTGTAGCAATGACAGCTATGTGTAGTACTGTGGTTACAATAACTGATGGGGTATAGTACCATAGGCCATTATCATGAAGCATCAGATGGTCACTCAAGGCTACAAATGTTTCACAAACCAGCACAAATCATGCTGTGCCGGAATTGTACTACCTTGGCTTAATTCACCATTTCACAACCAGTTGTTATGTGAGTTTGTAAGGAGGCCAATAAGGAGCATTCCCTGACATGAATGTGTAGTGTGTTGCAGAGTGTTTAAATGCCCCAGGATAGGCCTCTTCCCTCAAGTATATTCTGTGTAATGTATGGATGAGATTTTGGATTCTGGGGTGTGTCTTTACAGAGGGTTTGGGAATCCTTTATGTGTAGCATGTTAAAATGCTCTGTGTATAACATAGATGTGTATGTTATGTGGATGTTGAGTATCAACTGTGCCTATCCAATGGTCACTACAGTCTAGCCACATTTGTTTGAGATGGTCTGGGTATTGCATGTGTTTGAGGCTGCTAATCACATTAGTGAGATGTGCGTGCTCTTTCACCAAACATGCACAGCATGCATTATGGGTAGGTGTGTTACATGTGTACATGGCCTACACCTTAATTATGACATGCACTTTTTATTTCCAATAATAAATGTAGAACATACTCACCAGCATCTGTCCGCTGCTTCGACATCACTCCAGAGGGACCTACATAGAGATGAGACAGTTTGTCAGTGGCCACAACTGTGGCAATGCTACTGTGTGTTTGCAATCTTACAGCAGAACACCAGTTTACATTCACAGGGCTACAGATTATGTTCCAAATAATCAGTATTGCACAACAACAGGCTCCACATCTTTGAACGACACACTCCACATCTCACATATGCATGATCTACCAATACAGATAACAGTAGTCTACAGATATGCCATGTTACCTGCATGCTCCATGTGTGCTTGCTGGGTGGCTCCAACCTTCATCATGGTGTATGTCTGCTGCTGTTGTTGTTGGTCAGGTACCATCAGGCTCATGAGAAGCTCCTCCACTCTGGTAAGGGGGGGGTGGATGCTAACACCACCCCCTGTTGCAAGCTGTTCCGTATGCACATCAGTGGCATGCTGACAGACATGTCGGAGAAGATCACTGCAGTGGTGGCGTACCTGCTCATATGTGCAGTTATGCAGGCCTACCTCATTGACTTCACAGACAAGATCTTGCCACATTGCAGTACGCTCCTGCTGGTCCTGGTTGGTTTGTGAAAAGAGTACACAATAGTGCTGAATCATGATGCTAGTGATGATATAATCTTCAGCCCTACTGTAGCTTGGGTTCCTGTGGTGGGCCATGATCCCTGGAAGACATAAAAACAAAAATATGTCTGAGCAAGTCATATGGCACATTTAACATTATACAGTACAGATATCACTGAACTGTTATATATACATATATGTATATATATATATATATATATATATATACACACTTACATACATAATACAATATGTTGTACCTGAGCACAGACTACAATAATTACTCACACACATACATCTACATATTGGAGTACATTTTCTGTAGTGTTGTATGATTGTACTGGATGTTATGTTTGTGAATACATAAATGATATGTATATCTGAGATGGCTTAGTGGCAAATCACGTATGCTGTGATGTGAATGGTTGTGGGTTTTTTCCTAGCAAATGCTTTTTATTTTGTTACTAGCCAAAACAAAGGTCAGGGGCTACAGACAGAATAAGGCACATTTCAGCATTTGCAAGTGGGTTTTCAGAAGGGTAAACACAGCTTATGGAAGTTTAGCAACCTATAAGCTAACCGAGAGTGAAACACTGTAACTGCCACTTATCACTGCTCACCCCACAACTGCTTGAAAGTGCCTTGCTCACTCTCTATCCAATGAACCATGCTCTGAACAGCAACAAAATAAAATCACTATATAAGACTATACAAGAGTACCTGGCACACTGTATGCTACACGATGCACCACCTAGCCACAGCAGATATACATCAAGCTGATGTGTAAAGAAATATATCATCCATCACAATCAGTGTAAGGTCCAGTAAATGTATTAATATTATACCACACAACTTGTTAATGCCAAACCTGTGGCCAAAATATATGCACAATTGGGAATATAGGTCACATACTGCTGTAGTACACTATGAATGTTGCTAGATACACAGTTATATGTATTACCACACATATGTCAAAGGACATGTTACAGACATACCTACACACACATCAGACATAATTACAGGACACAAAGGTATGACAACCCAGATAAGCTTTCAGTGTGTACTTTACAGCACTGTGTGTCAGTACTTACACAACCTTAATCTTGAGAAATGTAATCTGTGACGAATACAGGGACCACACAAAACAGATGCAAACAATGTGGACATACACCATACTTTTCTGTACAGGCCCAGACCTTCAATTAGTACTACAGTAGACACAGGATTTGCATTCAACCTCGGTCCCAATCAATAATCATATATGTAGTGCTTTAGCCTCCAATGACACACCCTAGTTAAAACCAAGGGACTTAATCACACTGTATGCAATAGCACTTGTTCTGCCTAGCAACAGAATACACAGCTTTTGCTAGGATCAAAGCAAGGACCCAGAATGCCATAACATAAACAGTTTCCCGGTAAGCTATCCCACAGATACATATCTTTGATGTATTCACAAACATATTGACCATCACAGTCAGTCAACAGTACAGAGAATATATTGCAACAAGTAGATGTAGGTGTGTATGAGTATATATAAATATACATATAGATATATATATATATATATATATATATATATATATATATATATATATATATATATATATATATATATATATATAAATATATATATATATATATATATATATATATATATATATATATATATATATATATATATACACATTTCACCTTCAATAGTGGGAATATCAATTATACAAATGATCTAAGGTGTACAGTAATGTAATAATTGCACAGTCTTGGGATAAATGCATTGAAGGTGTTCACAGCCCAGGTAGCTTTAGCAGGTCTTACTGGCTTCAACATTGCAAACTGAATGAACCATTCACAGTGTTTAACCACCACATGTCATATACCAGCACTGTATGCTGTCTTGTTTGTCACACACTAAAACCTACATACAAATATGTGCATACTAGCCTTCACCAACATATATACCCCCTTTCCAAACAGTTGCAATATGTCCCCTGCTCTATGCACATATACAAATATGAATACATATGACACATATATATTTCTCTGTATGTGTGTGGCATACACAAACATGGTTTACATTTTTGTAATTTCTGGACCTCACAGCTAAACTGCTGGGCCTTGCTGCAACACAAACAGGTGTCACATATGACCACAGATGAACATTGGGGGGGTATATATGGCAACAGATGCTAGATAAGCATACTAGACAGCTACAGCACTTTCCATTGCTAATCTACACTTTAATATGACTATCATGCATGTGTTGTTCTGTCACACCCATGTTCATATAATGTCAGTGCTAATCCCCCCAACAGCCATTGGCCACACTACTGTACAGAACACAGATAACATGGATCAGATCTTTGATATTTAATGCTGAGCTACACATTTCATAGGTATGTTCCACTGCCCACAGGTACACACAGTATTGTCCATAGCACTAGTTAAGCCGAACATCTGTGTAGAAAGAAGTACTGCTGCCACATATGAATGTTTCACATTATGTAGACTATTCTTCAATAACATCTACTACATGCCAGTAAATACATATGTGTCACATACCTTTCCTTTGTATAATTTGGTAATATTTCTTTTTCCTTTTCTCTCTCTCTGTCTCTCTCTCTCTCTCTGTCAGTCTCTGCACTAGAGTGATTGAGTTTGTTGGCATAGATTGCAGCCTGCTTTTGTAGGAATTGCACATGAGCATGCAATGGCCTCTGCACCAATTAGTTCCCACCATTTGCTAATTGCATGCAGCCTGCTGTGTAGTAACTGAAGTAATCACTGCCATAGCAACCCAGTGCTATAAATTGCTGACTCATGTAGGCGTGGCCCTTTCAGCTTTCCAAGATGGAGATCATCCTTTTTTTGGTGTGGAAATCATTGTTTAAGACAGAAGGTTGGTATAGTTCTTACATCAGAAGCCAGGGGTGCAGCCAGAGATTTACATTTTGTACTCAGACCTAATGTTGCTGCTTCCAGTACCCACTTGTCAGTGTAGAAATGTACTCACCCCTCAAAATGCTATCCCAAGATACATGGAAAGATGTACTTTCTTTTCAACTGTTACAATTAACTGCCATACAAAGCTAGTTATAGAGATGGATTCCTTTGGCACAAGAAATGTTTGTGAACTGCTATACTGTGAATATTCATTTACACAGTTTCATAGTAGATTCATAGATTCATAGATTCATAGTAGATTCATAGATTAGTACTAAGCTAACTGCCCTTGCGAGCCATTTTAAGCCTAGCCAATTATCCCTTGTGAGACTCAAACCCTGCACCTTGTGTTTTTGCAGCAAAAACACCTTAACAAATGAGCCACCCTCTAAACAGTTTGTGCTTTTTTAGTGTTGACATTAGCACAAGCTGCTCAGAAAAACTGGACACATTTCAGTACTGTGAGTATGCTTACCTACATCCTTGGTAGACCCTGCACACACAGGTATAATCTACATTTGGGTAGGGTTGCAGAAGTACAGAGAGCATAAGTAGTATTGTGTGGATTTTATCTTGCTGGACTTACAGGATTGCTGTGTACATGTTAGTTTATCAAGGCAAGTAGTCTGTCTGCATAACTGTCAACTGTGGACCTATCCACACGATAGCCAGAGAATAGCCTGTTATTTTTTGTCTGTGCACCACACAGGTCTTTTCAGCAATAGAGCAATGGCATTCTTACAGTTGGTTGCTACTAGTACATGGCTACATCCATTTGTATTTCAGTGTTTTATTCCTACATAAGGGTATGTTTCCAAAACTCCTTCCAAAGCTATTTGCACAGTGTGTAACAGCAGAAAGGTTAATATGCCTCTGTGTTTCTGCCTCTGCCAGACCTCTCAACCAATCAGGTACATATTTGAACAGAATCAGGGAAAAGTCAGGAAAAACTCGGGGACAATCAGGGACACCTTTAAAATATTAGTGCCATTAAGTTGAAGCATTGAGAGAATTAGAGCATATGAATTAATACACATTTTCTGAAGTAAAACAAGTGTATAACTCTTAAATATTGTCATTATTCATTAAGTGTAATTCACAACCTTTCTGCCCAAAGTCAGTAGTTTTAGGAGGGATTCAGAGGGACAGAGCTAAAATTTGGGTCAAAATCAGGGACGTCCCTGAAAATTAGGGACAGTTGAGAGGTATGGCCTCTGCCCTAAACAGATATGCCAGTGTTTGTCCTGCTGTGATACTGTGTGGGGTTGTAAGGTGATGGTGTAACATTATTTCCTGCTAGAATGGCTGCTTCTCTTATCACAGTCATGTAATGTAATCCCACAACAACTGTTGGTCAACATCCACAGAACAAGTTGTGTGGTATGGTATTCCTAATTTTCCTTTACATTCACTCATTCTGATGCATGATATAATTATTTAACCACCAACTTGATGTATATCTACTGTGGCTTAGTAGTACTTTATGTTGTGCAGTGTGTGCAAGGTCCGGGGTTTGAGACTTATAGAGGTGTTTTATTTTGTTCTTGAGCAGAACAAGAGCCCTCACATACAGCGTGACTAAGGCACTTTTAAGCAGTTGTAAGCGGGTTTGCATGGGTTTGCGCAATGTTGCGCATTGCTTAGCCAAGCACAAACAAGCACAAACTCACGCAAAACCATTAACTACTGCTTAATAGTGCTTACTCCTGCTCACCCCACGCTAATTTTTTTGAAAGAAAAGAAAAATGGGGAGATAGATAGGAAAGTGGTGAAAAAGGAGCACAAAGAGGGAAAGACAGTATGGAAAATAACACGGGATGTGCAGAACAGGTGTAGGGAAGATCCATAGCTGCCCATTTCTTCAACAGCAACAGCTGTGCATATGCAATCAATTTGGAGGTAGATATGAACCCTTCAACCCCTGAGAGAGGGGTGAGGACAACAAAGTATGTTGTAATGCCAATTAAATGACATTTCATGTGTCCAGTGGACATGTGTGCAAAATGGACAGCTATGTATGGGGTGTAATTTTTTTTTAAGAGCAGATTGCCTTTTTTTTTCAGGTGAGTGGAATGTGGGGTAGGGGAAGTAGGTATATTTGGGGAGGTAGGTCGGGGAGGTAAACAGACAAGACAAACAAGATGCATACAGGGGCAGTATATGACACATGTGGTGGGTGAACATCTTTGACGGGGAGGGATGTTTGGAAATTACAAGCCCATGAGCCCCCAGATGGAAACAGTGGGACTGAGGTCCCCACCCATGTGCAGTCACCACTGCACCTTCATATCCCAGAAGGTGGCTGTGCTGGGGCTGTATAGAAGAGGCAGGCTGACCAGTGAGTTGCGCCACTTGGGCCTCAAGCTGGCATAGAGGTTCTGCAACAGAACGTTCAATCGTTCCATGCACCACAGTCTGGACCCGATGAAGGGTGATAGGTGCCTCTCTGCCCACGCTTGCACAGAGGGCCGAGCCCCATCCACTGCAGCACTTCCACCCAAAGGTGGCACAGGGCCAATGGAGGAGGTCCCAGGCTGGGCACCGGATCTGCTGGTGCCAGGTGCCATGGCCAGCTGAGGTGGGACAGGTGGGTCTGCTGGGACTGGCCTTCCCATACGAACTATGTTTTGGAGAGTTTAATAAAGTTATGGGTTAGTAACAGTCAACAGCATTGCCAATTAGTTATAACAGGATGCAGAAGTGTTCCCATTAACCCAACACACCAGATTTTCAACAGTTGAAAAGCAAGCATGACATGCATATATAGAACAATAGTGGACATTACAACAGCATGCAGGTTTAATTGATGGCATCAGGCCACCAATACTGTGATATTTTAACAGGGCACATGCATAGAAATAAATGCAAATCTTTATAAACCAATAGGACATATGTCCCAACAAATGTTTAGAGATTAGACATACCGATTGAGGTGTGGAATTGCATTTTTTATGCACATATAGTAGGGTGGAAAAAGATAGCTCAATTAACAACTTATATATCCTTCTAGTTTTCACTACATTCCTATTAACTGCAGTTATATGTCCTTTACATGTATTATTACACTACCCAATGTTCTTATATTGTGCAATTGGATTTTGCTAGATCATTATATACATGAGCTGTATCTTACATACAAACTGTCCAAGATGCAGATGTTACTGCAACATATTTTGAGAGTTGCTCACACACACTACTGCTAAGATGGTACACTGACAGCTCTACTTTCATATAATTATATAGATATGTTCAGGTGAAAGTATCAGTTATATGTTAACAACTCCCTACATTTCTGGCAGCACACTGACATTTCTGGGGAACACAATACCAAGCTACTCATGTGCCAGATTAACCTGCACATGCTGGCCATGAACCAGCAGTTGAGGGCTGTACATATTCATACAAGTTACTGGCTCCTTCATCCATGTTATATGGGCCTACCCAAGTGTGGGTTGACACTGCCTAATACAACACTATTTGTAGAATGCAACAGTACAACATATCAAAGAAAATGACACAGACGCACTCCATGGGTCATACATTTATTAAAGGATTATTAACACCTTTATTTATTGGGTTAAAAGACTTTTTGAAGGCTCTCATTTACTTTATATAACAGTACATGCAGAATAATTACTAACCTGCCTCATGACGCAGCCTTTGCAGCCTATCTTCATGAGCTTGCAGGTTCATAGCCCGGTCATCTGCAGTTGTGAAGTAAATGCAGTGATATTGAGACAGACCTATCCATAGTATAGACAAGCATAGTAATTCTTAACTACTTAATACAATGGCTACGTACTCAGTACTGGGGCATTAGGCATCGTACGGGATTCCTGGATCCACCAGTCCAGTTCATCCGCCCTATGCCACTTCAGGTCAGAATAATGGTGCCTGACCTGCTCACCAGTCTGAAAAATACCAGTGGCACTGGTGAGATCATGGGGAAGACTGTTCCAGGCCTCTGTTTTATATTGGGTACCCTGGTACTGGTCCTGCAGGAATCTTTCCTCATGTTTGTGGACGAGGAGCCAAACCATAATTTTGGACTCCTGGATGCCCCAGCATTGCACTCTAAATCGAGTGCCTTCACCAACACCAGCCATGCTGACTACAGAAGGAAGCTACAACCAGTTATAGCAATTATTCACGCCTGTGGAGCTTAAATATGCCTCATTTCCTGCACTTATTTGTGATTGGCCAGTTTTGGAAAAGATCAGCTGTGGGCATGCCTGCTTAGCTGATGTTGGCAATGTTTCAAATTCCTTTGATAGATATGTGTCTGTTGAAAGTGCATGTTTGCGAAATGCTGTCATGGCTTAGTGGTCAAGTACTGTGACTGTAGTGCACAGTATCCTGAGTTTGAGCCCTGTCACAGCTTTTTATTTTTCTGCTGGGCAGACCTGGCTGGTTAAGGAACAGTAAAGCAGGTATGAGCGTGTTTACCCACCTTTGATCGACTTTGCCCAACTTTGCTCAATCTTGCTCGACTTTGCCCGACTTTGCCCTACGTTGCCCAACTTTGCTCAATGTTGCTCGACTTTGCCCGACTTTGCCCTATGTTGCCCTACATTGCTCAATGTTGTGCTTGTTAGCGCAGCTACTCGCAATTGTATTTAAATATCCTCAATACTGGTAAAATGTGCTTAGCAGTGCTTTTTATTGCTTAAAATGGGCTACTCATGCCTCAGAATGCATGAACATTTCACCTTCACCTTCATATATATATATATATATATATATATATATATATATATATATATATATATATATATATATAATTCATACACTATTACATTTAACATTTCAATGCTTTTTACAAAACTTATACATAAAAAATGTCAGGAAATACTTTTGTATACAGATTTCCCACAGAAAATGGAATGTGCAGTAGTGGGATTCGAACTGGGAATGCTTTCTCTTTGCTTGAAGGCTCTAACCACTACGCTATCACTATGAGGCTTAAGTTGCATACATTTTTCTTATTATCCTCTTCTGGTGTCTAAGCTGCTGACTGTAGCTAGGTCAATGGGCAAACCCGTGCAAACCCGAGCAACTACGGGCAGCTATATCGGAAGAAAAAATTATTTTTATTTTTTATTTTGTAAGTTATTTAACATATGGGGGAGTGTAGTGTTACCTTGTACACATTTGAGCGGACTCACTCATGTAAATGGAAGTTGAGGCATTTCTTCATTGCAGGGGCATGGATTTTTGGACTGCTCGGCAGTCTGACACGCCCCCTAAACTCGTCCACGATCCGTGTAAGCTTTAGAGTAGTGGCAGTGCATCCTCATTAATATGCTTGGCGCGCTGCCATCATACTCTTACACTGGCGCTTCCATGCAAGACTAATCTAGTCTTACACGGAAGATTAGTCAATCCAGGGGTTAATTTGTGATTTTTAATTACATTATATTCTTGTTTACCTTTACTCCCCTCAAAAAAAAATGCCACTACCCCCAATCCATCCAACTTTGCAATGCTTTTTTTCATCCTTCATCTTCTTGTTTATCCTTTGGACTTGTTTTAACTTCAACTTATATTCCAAGCTACCTAGATGGATGCACATTTTTCAAAACTATTTCAGCTATTTTATCAATTTATTGTTTTATCAATACATAAAACTGTTGCTGCCAGAAGTTTGTAATGGATAAATTATTCACAATTAAACTCTGTCATGTGTATTACATTGTAATTAATAGTAAAAAAGAACCAAATCAGTACTACTTTTCACAAGTGACTAGTGAACTCTATGTGTATTATGTTATAATTAATAGTAAAGAACCAAATCAGTACTACTTTTCACTAGTGACTAGTGAACTGTATTAAAACCATGTACATGTGCAGGAAGAAGTAAAACAGTGAAGAAAAATAGCTTGAATATTAATCTGCCTACTTAATGAAACCTTTGACTTTTTATTGCTGCTGCTTAGAAGTGGTGTAATATTACTATTTGTGTTCAGTCAGTAGGTTTTTGTAACAAATCACAAGATCCAAAAACTGTTACATTACAGGGCAGATTGCTAGCAATGCGTTATTATACCTGACATCCATTGTTAGATAGTTAGAGCTGCTACCTTTTCAAAATGTAAAGAGTGGGACATGTTTAGTGGAAATATGAAGTTTTTCAGGATGCACAACTGGATTTCACTTTTTCTGCCAAAATCATAACTGAGTCTTGAAGAATACAACTTGTTACTGTTGTTTCATAAAGGTTCTTAGGTATATACTGGCATATACCAGGCTAATAACAATCACCACAGCCTTTATAAGCCTAGCCATGCAACCCAACCTAATTGCATACCCTGGTAATGTGCATCTTAATTAAGGGAGTATGTTTGTTAGGAGGGGTATGTTAGGAAGTTAATAAAAGTTATGTGGGTGGGGTACATTAGTTACGAAATGTTTACTGTTGGCTTTGGTCTATAAGCAGCATGGGGACCAGCCGGGGGATGGATTTATGATTACCAATCCAGCATTAGTTAGGGAATGTTTACTGTTGGTCTCTGTCTATACGACACATGGGGGCCAGCCTGGGTTGAATTTGCTATTTCCCATCCAATGATCAAAGATATATTTGAATAGGATTAGGGATGGATTTTGCTTAACATGGATGGGGAGCCTACTCCAGACCATGGGGATCCTTTGAGTCCCATATCTGTCTCGCCAGCATGTTTTATTTATTTTGAGATAGTGCTTCTGGTCCTGTTTGTTTTGTGTGAGTGCAGAATGTCAGTCTGAGCTGGATCTAAGGATGCTTTATATGCCAAGCACAGATCACCTCTCAACAACCTGTAGGAGACTGAATATAGAGACAGGGTCTAAGGTGATCTGTATAGGACAGTGTGCTAATACCCTGCATTCTGTTGGTCATTCCAACTGTTGCCTATGCACATGTGGGTCTAATAAGGGATGAATAGAGTGGTACTATAATTTCCTTGGACCTGGATGCCATGTCCTTACTTGAACGTTGGGCGACATAGAATAATTTTCTTACTACCTTGGTTATGTATGGTCAGAAGCCTGATTACTGCCTTCATATGTTCCCAGATCTCTAACTACTGCATCAGCTCTTAGGGGTATCTTAGAAATGGAGTAATTTGCCTGGGTAGATGTTTCCCCAAAAGGCACTATAGTGCACTTCTTTGCATTGAGTTTTAATCATTCACTTCGGCACCAGTCATTTGTCTGTTAGTCCCTCCTGCAGGATGCTAGTGTTATGCGGGGTATCTATAATAGCTCTCATTTTGCAGGCATCTGCGAACTTGGTGAGCCAGTGGCACTTGACATTAGCCTTGACCTCCAAGAAGTAGATGCCAAACAGGAGCAAGCTGAGCATTTAACTTGGTGGTACTCCACTGATGACTTGCCTCTTGGTGGAGATGGTCTCACCAATCTTGACTTCTTGAGTCCTACTGGTGAGCCAGCTGGCAATCCAGCAAGCTGTGCAGGGATTCATGCCTAGTTCAGTGAGTTTGTTCACAATACTCAAGTGGGACATTGTGTCAAATACCTTAGCCAGGTCTAGGTAGGTGGTATGTAATGTTTTCCCTTCATCCATTATTTTGATCCCCTTCTCAAATAAGTGTACCAGGTAAAGTAAGTATGACCTTCCTTTCACAAAACCAGGCTGGGATGGGGCCTGTGTCTGCAGGTTGTCATTGTCTTTTCTAATCACTTCTGTAAAAATTTGTTCCATGGCTTTGCATATTAAGGTTAGACTAATGGGTCTGTAGTTTCTATGGTCTTTTAATGGCTCACCCTTATGAAGATTGATAACTGTTGACATCCTCCATTCACTTGCTAAATAGCCTGTTCTGAGGCTGTAGTTGAAAAGTGAATTTAGTGATCCTGCTAGGTCATGTTTCAAGCTATTTAGAAGACAACCTGGGATATTGTCAGGCCCCACTAAAGCTGCATTTTTTAGCCTTAGTGAGTGCTGCCATTACCTGTACCCTGCTGATAGTTGGGGCGGTATGCTGGTAGGGGTTTCTCAAGGGCTGGCAGGGGAGTGGAGTAAATCTGAGATGAATTTGTTGGTCAGCAGATTTGCTGTGCCACTTTACTCGGTGAAGGTGGTACCATTTACTACCAGTTAAGCACACTGTTGCATGTGACCTTTGAAGTTTCAGTCATAGCTGTAGAAGGCTTTTTAATTTTCTTTAGCCTGAAAAGCTATCTTGATCTCATAATTGGCCTTATTGGATTTTATTAGTCATTTTAGTTTCTTGTTTAGTTTTATTAGTGAGCTCTTGTCATTATGAGAATTGCTTTTTCTGACTTTCGCCATGACTTTTTTTCCTTTTGTTATGCACCCTGTTAAGATTAGGATTCCACCAGTGTGGTTTGTTTTTGAGGTTTGTCTTGGGCTCACTTCTGGTAGATTCAGCATCTTGTCTGCAGCCATTTACGTATCTTACAGTGTTTCCGAGAACTATTCTGATAGGGTGTTGTGAACTCTGGGATGAGCAGGACATTGAATTTTGACAAACTGTCAATTAATGGGATGCAGTTTGCTTTAGAATAGTTTCTAACTATAACAGGTTTTGCCAGGTTTTCCAAGTTGATTTTTTGGAATGAGACAGCTTTGTGATCTGACCTTGTCAGTGAGGACATAACATGGAGATGGAGGGGGGGGGGTGCAGCACTTGCCCATATTAATGAGAACAAAGTCCAGTACGTTTGAACCTCTGGTTGAAGTGCTCACTAATTGATTGAGGGAATTCATGTTAATAAAGTACAGGAAACATTATACCTGCAAGTTCGTAGTAGTGTATGTTTCCCAGTCTATACAGGGATAGTTAAAGGTCCTATGAATAGAGTGTTTGGTTAGATGGAGAGTGCCTCCAGTAGGTCTAGATAAGAATTGTGTGATTTTTGAGACATATATGGTGACGTATAGCTTGCTAAAATATGGGAAGGAAGTCTATCTAAGGTGATTTGCATGTGGATGGGTATCATCCTGTTTAACCAGCCTTAAGGTATACTTGCTGCTAATGTAGATTGAGACACCCACACTTTAGGTCCTGTCTGTGTGGTTGATGGTCTAAATGTGTGGAAGCCACTGTAGCCTTCCACTACCAACAAGCCAATTGTTAAAGTCAATAATTTTTTGTTCATATTGTGGCAACATACTTGGTGAAGGCAGAATGCTGCTTAATGCAAGGCACATACCAGTCTGTGACACGTATTCAGACAGGTCCCTAAGGTCTTTCTGCATGTAATCCAGAGAGGTATATCTCTGGTCATTTATGTCCACATGGACTCTGATAGAATCACACTTGTACCTGTGCTGCAATGACTTGATTGCATGTGCAACTTGAGGGGTTCTTGCTCCAGATAAGCAATTGATGGTAATTTTCTGCTTGTCCTTCTGGTGACTGGGGCATCTCTGTGTCATACAATAGAGTTCCCTGTGACAATAGTCCTGGGTAAACTGTTTGCTTGCCTTATGGGCTTTGGTTTTGGGAGTCCGTTGGGTGTAGGCTTATGTGCAGTGTTTGGAGTTTTTTTTTTGGTGTATGCTTTAAAGACTACTGAGGATAGGCATTGTTGTTTGCAGACTGTGAGGATAATAGGATAATAATAAAGTAATTCAGATACAAAATACAAAATACATTTTATGCAGCAATCAGTGAAAACTTAAGAATTTCTTTTGTCTGAAATCTCAGGACATTTGCCATTTTCCTGTTTTTTTTTTTCACATGACACAACTACCAAAATAGGGACTGACCTATATAAAGTGGGTTAGGTAGTAACCCTATACATGGTAAAGGTGTGCTTTTGAACACAAGTCATCACAAACTTGCCCAGAGACGTCAACTTTCTGTGAACATTGACATTGTCAATACCATTATTTTTGATCACTTTGATGGCACAAAGCTTCTAATTTGCTCTCTGTTAGCTTTCCTAATAACTCTCTGCATGCATATGTGGGTATGTATGCCTACATACGTGTGTGTGTGTGTATGTGTGTGTGTGTGTGTGTGTGTGTGTGTGTGTGTGTGTGTGTGTGTGTGTGTGTGTGTGTGTGTGTGTGTGTGTGTGTGTGTGTGTGTGCCTTTGAATATGCACTTACTTAAATGTATTTCTTTCTTTATTTATTTGTATTTGTTTACAGCCAAAGTCCCATTGGGTAATATCCACTTTCAGCGGAAGCCCTGGGAGAAAAGCTCCATTTGTTTACATTGCATTATACTACATTCCAGTTAAACACAGAGTAGTTACATTTCTATTAACATTTATACACAAACAGTAGTTACATTTATACATTCTAAAATTTTACAGAGGTGGAAGTTACTAAAGAGAAAGCCCACATGCAACTTAGTGGATTGTTCAGGCAGCAGTTATGTATAAAAATGTTGTCATTTCAGTGAGAAGCTGAGACTATTCTGTTATAGGAGAGTATTTTGAGAGTATTGTACAGGTCATACTAAATCTTAACCTTTTTGATGATAATGCGCAGGTCCAGGATTGGTTAAGATGTTGTTTAAGAGGTGGTTTAAAACTATTGGGTTTTTCTGAGAGTTTTATTTGTGTGGGAATACTATTCTAGAGTTTAGCAATGTACTGGGAGTACAGCAAGTCTCCTGCAACATCATTTGACTTATTTGTAAGTAATAAGAATTTGTTAGTAGAATGGAGGTCCCTTGCTGGACAGTAGGGCAGTAATACGTTTTGTAGTGCAGGGCATTTTTCTGGATGATGAATGAGTTTCTGTGCTGTAGTTAGTTCTGAATATGTTTGGTGGCTGTGTCA
The DNA here is from genome assembly GCF_019279795.1 of Protopterus annectens. Classification (NCBI taxonomy): domain Eukaryota; kingdom Metazoa; phylum Chordata; order Ceratodontiformes; family Protopteridae; genus Protopterus; species Protopterus annectens. Next base: position 512,718,675 of record NC_056732.1, read on the forward strand.
AGCCAGTTTCATTTCTTTAAGCCATGATAATGGTGGGTCCTATGAGGGAGTTTGGTGGCAAATTTAGCAATTTTATTATAGCAGGAGGCAAGTTTCTTTCTTTGAATATTCTTTAAATTTGTTAGGATAGGAGTGGCATATAAGAGAGATGGCAACAAAAATGTGGAGGCTAGAGTTTTCCTTGCAGTATCTGTAAGGAATCCATTGAACCTATAAAGGAAGCCTAGTTTCTGGTGTGTAGATCTTAATGGTATGCAGTATATGGTGGTCATATTTGAGACTGTCATCTATTATAATGCCTAGAAGTTTACTGTGACAATATTATTTGCAGACTTTGTGGTAAAAAGAGTGCTTTTGATTTTGGCACCTTTTTGAGGTAAAAAGCATTAACTTAGTTTTCTTTGGGTTGAGTAAGAGCAACCAGGTTTCTACAGAGGAGAAAGGTTTTTGGGTAATGTCTTGGAGCTTATTTATTGTTGAAGCTGCACATATTAATGTAGAGTCATCTGCATACTGAACTAATCTAGCATGGTGAGTGGAGGTGTGGAGGTCATTAATAAGTATATTAAATAGGAGAGGACTCAAAATATAGCCTTGAGGGACACCTATAGTAACTGGTTGAAAAGATGAGTAGGTTTGTTGCCATTTAACTTTTTGTTGCCTTCCAAATAGGTAACTAAGAAACCACAACAAGAAGTATTGGGAAAGTCCTATTGAAGAGAGTCAAATGAGCAGTTGCTGGAGTGAGACAGCATCAGATGCCTTTGACAAGTCCAAGAACATGGTGGACACATTGTTTCTATGTCGGTTTAATGTATTGGAAAAATGTAATAGTGCAGTAGTGGTGCTGAAACCTAAAGCCATGCTGGATTTCAGGTTATTTGAGCTTAAGATATTGCATCAGCTGCATATGAATGCATTCCCTAATATTTTGGAGAGGGGGAAGAAAATTGCTATGGTCTGTAATTATTAAACTTTGTAAATGTGCTGCCTCTATGCAGTGGTATGATGCAGGAATTTCCATAGTGATGGGAATTATCTTTCTGCTATGGACCTATTAATTAGCATGGACCCAGGCAGGGATGGCTATGACTTCTGCTGTCATTTTAGGTAGTCTGATGGTAGATGGTCTACAGCTACAGAAGTAGTTTTTAGTTTAAGGAGCAGCTTCATTATGAGCCTATGTTTGTCAGTTTCTCTGGTTGGTTTGTAAAAATCCAGTCTAATACTGAGTGTCTCCCTGAAGTTTTGTTGATTCTAGTAGGTATAGCTATGAAATTGTCTGAAGTTGTAGAAGTGGGGGGGTAGGGGAATTTATGAGTTGCCAGTCTATATTTAAGTCTCCAAGTATTATAGTTTCATGGTTAATTCATTGCGATATCCAATACAGGATGCTTTCAGCAGTATCGTTATTCCCTGGTGGTATACAAATTGCTCCTAAACATATAGTTTTCCTATTCTTGATTTTTAGGAGTGTTATTAGAAGTTCAGCATTGTTTAATTTGGGTATTTCTTTTCTTTTTTTTTAATTTATCCAAGTCTTTTGGGTTTCTACTACCAAGATTGGAATGGATCCTATTCCTATATCAAAGTATAATTAAACTTCATGAAATTAGTATTGTTTCAATCTTTGACACTGTCCAGAAGTGCTCTTTGCAGCCATCATCAATGTGCACAGTAATGATTCCTACAGAAATTCATATGGATTTACATGTATTGGTAACACATCTAAGTAAGATTGCAAATTCTTTTTTATAAGAACCATTGCTCCTACTACTATTGGAACTGTTTGGGTGTCCTTCTTCCACACTGCCCTCATCTCTGCCTGCAAATCCTGATATTTTATGATTTTCTGTCTCTCTGTATATAAGACACTGTATTCACTGAGTGTAGCAATTCCAATGATCAATGCTATTTTTGACTTCTTTTCATGGACTACGATATCTGGTTTTCTCGCATCTATTGTTTGTACTGTCGGTAACGGGTGAGCCCATGTGATATAAATTTCATCATTTTCTATAATGCTCTGTGGCTCATGTTTTCAATGTTTTTCATCTAATTCAATATTATAATGTTTGCACAATCCCCAATGCAACAGTCTTGCCACATTATTATGCCTTTCAGTATACAGTCCTTTCGCCATTAGTATATCACAACCAGCATCAAGATGTGCGACTGTTTCCAATTCTGTTTTACAAAACCTCATTTGCCTGTTTCTCTCACATGTTCAATGGACTTTATAAACCAATTTGTATGTAGTCCACTGTCTTGAATCATCAATATTAACCTTTAATCTTTTGGTTTAAATTCACCTCTCTTAAACCAATCCTGAGTTTGATCCTGATCAACATGTGCTTGTTCCAAGAGTTTTCTGTACTTGCAACTATATTTATGCATTTTACACATTTCTTGCCTTCCCATCTGATCCTTTACTTTATATTCTTTCTTTTTTTTGGGGGACAATCAGTTGCTGCCTGATTTTTATCTACTTCTGGTTTGATTTTCATTCCCACTTGACACCAATATGCTTCTGCTAAACAAAGCAGGGAGGTCACCTTAGACTTATTCTCCTTATGTTTTAAAACTTTCACTACATTTCAGTTTTGCAAGGTCAGCAGGTATGTATGTATGTATGTATGTATGCAGTCCTACAATTGCAGATCTATACATGTAATCCATTTGAGGAGGCCCATGCTACCTTCAGAATGGAGAATATATAGTCTTGGTATACACTGCTTTTTATAAATCATTTGGTAAGCATGAAGCATCCTTTTTCCAGTCCAGCTGATCCAACACCTTTTGGGGTCAGTCAATAACTCCAAAACTGTAAGTTAGGAAGGGAAGAGCAAATTGGTTTATCACTTGGACTTTGTTCCTATATGTCAGTGCTGTTTTCAGTATTAATTTTAGTCTTCTAAAATATTTCTTACTAAGTTTTATTGGCATTTATTCATATTTTATTGCTAATCTTTCAGTTCCCAAATATTTATACACTCCCTCTTGATCAAGTTCTTTTATATCACATTCCTGTCCCAAGATGATGTTTCTTGATGTTGCAACTTTCTTGATTTAAAGGTTGCTACTGCACATTTATCAAGAACAAATGACATTCTTATATTATCTGAAAAAGTTTTGACCACTTGCAGTTGTGCTTTCAGTTCCTCATCTGATGAACTATACAGTGTTAAATCATCCACAAAAAGAAGATGAAGTCTTTACACTTTGTTGTTTTCTGGGAACCAAATTATAGCCATAGCCTAAGCTGTTAAGTAGACATTTTAATGGGTTGAGGGCAAGAAGAAAGAGCATTGGTGACAGAGTCACTCTGGAATATCCCTCTGAATTTTTATCCCTGGAATAATAATTTGTCCATTATCATGGCTTAACTGCAAAGTAGTTTGCCACTGTTTCATGATAGCTGTAATGTAATTGATCAGTGTACAGTGTATCTTATACATTTTTAAGCACTCTTTTATCCATGAATGATGGATACTGACAAATTCTTTTTTGTAATCTATCCATGTCATACTTAGAATTTTTCCCTTTTTACAGTTCTCCATTATTACTTTATTTAACAACAAATGACCTTTGTTCCATATGACATTTTTTGTTACCCTTTTATTCTACTGCCATGATTGAGTTTTCTTCTAAAAGACTGTAAAGTCTGTCAACATCAATTTTGCGTATAGTTTATATGCAGTCAGCAAGTTATTGGTCTGTATTTTTTAGGATAGCTTGCAGATTTGCTCTTAAGTAAGAGTATTGTATTTCCTGTTGCTAACCAGGCTGGTGTCTGCTCAGGGTGTTCATATAAATAGTTCTTATTCATGTAAAGATGTTAATACTTTTATCAGGCAATTAGGTTCTGCATTTGGGCCTGGAGTTTTCCATTTAAGAGCTTTTCTTGACTTTGTTTCAATCTCTCTGGACATTACTTCATCCCGTTTCCTATCCTGTACATTTGAACTTCTTATTCTTTCTTTCTTTATTTTACTTTTTCTAGCCATTCAGCATCTTTTTCATGTTTCACATGATCTTCATAGATATTTCTCCAAAATGTATCTAGTTCTTTTCTGGTGGTGTTTCAGTTCCTTTTGACTTATTTCCCAATTCTCTATTAAACTTGTTCAGTTCATCAGTAAATTGCTCATTTTGTACTTTTCTTTTATATTTATCATTTTTCATGCCTATGCTGATATTTTTAATTTATTATTTGTGATAGTGCACAATAGATCCTGATCTGTTCTGATACTGCACATTGCTTTTATCATATCTATCTTTCTGAGTATTTTTGTTGATCTGTTCCCTCTTATATACTCTTCTGACAGTGACACTCCTTGTCTTTATTGCTTTATAGTTTTCTCTATTCGATACTTTCATGATGGCATTTGATTTCAGGTCTATATTACTTCATTGAAAGGTAATTCCATCGAATCTCCTTTCACTAAACAAAATACATTAAATGTTCACTTCAACAAATTATTTCAAATTATTTACCCAGGGAAAGTAGGGACTTGTCCAGCATTCCAAACATCACACACAACACAGTATTTCAAACCCACCCAGGTGGGGGGCTGCACCCCCTATACCCCCCTTAACTATATATACACCCACTCCAAGATCACACTACAGTGGAGAATAGGGCAAATTTCCAGTAATGGCCAGTTCCTTTCTTTCCTTGGTTAAACAATTCATTGTAATGAACATTCGCTGCAGTGAACATTCAATGTATTTTGTTCAAAAAACAGATGTTTGATGGAATTAGCTTTTGATGAAGTAATACAGACCCTTTGATTTCTACCCTTCCTCTTCCTTACTACCCTGTGTTTTTGTGGTAAGACTTTATCTGTTATTAATTTAGCTGTACAATAATATATCCTATTTAATTCTGTTATACTGCTTGACTATCTATGAACATTCCTAATTACTGTGTTCATTTGTTTTATCAAACTTCTAACGTTTTGGGCTTTATTAACTTTCTGTGGCCTATTTCTTTCATTGATCTTAATATGTCTGTCCATCTCTATTAAATCAAGCAACTCTTCTCTTAGATCATTTTCTTCTAAACTGAGGCTACACTATTTGTTCTCCATTTCCTGCAGGCATTCTACAGAAAGTTCCAGATCATCTTTCTGTGCTATATTCTCTTCAATTTCTTGTGTTATCCATTGTTCTTTCATATAGGAACTCACTGGCCTATCACTCCACAGCACTGACTGCATCAGAGTTGCACAGTTTCCTGTTCCTTCCTTTGCTGTGCAAATCTAACTGAACCTCTGTACTGGTTTTCTGTGGAAAGCTCCAAAGTATTTTCATATGGGAACTGATCAGATGTTTCCCACTCCACTGGTTTCTCCTTAATTTGGGGATCCATTGCTCTATTTTTCTGTGGTGTTATCAGAGTTAGATTTTCTATACTAAATCCTTCACTTCACAAGTAATCCATAACCTCAGTTTCTATTTCTTTAACTTCTCCATTACTAATCCTCTTTTCTACATTTCATCTTTGTTTTCTTATTTTTTGTATTGTAAAATTTTACATATCCTGATACCTTTGCCTATATTTCTCTTCAAATATCTTTGTTACTGCTCTTTTTGGATTAATTAGTTTTGTTTTCTGCTTTGCATAAATATTATACCATATCAAATCTCTTTTTCTTTCCCATGTCCATATTTCTTCTTCAGATGTCTCCTGCTCCCCACGCTTCTCCTTACCTGGGGGCTTATCATTCCATCATGCTGTGACATAACCTGTGTTAGACTTTCTACACTAAATCTTTCACTTCACAGGTATTCCATAACTTCAGCTTATATATTTTTTAACTTCCACTTTATTAATTTTCTGCTCTACATTCCCTGTTTGGGATATTATTTTCTGTGTTGAGAAATTTTCCATATCTGGATGCCTTTGTCTGCATTTCTCTTCAAATATCTTTGGGGCTGCTTTTTTGTATTGTTTAATTTGGCTTTCTCCTTTGCATAAATATTGCACCTTATCAGATCTCTGTTTCTTTCCCCTGTCCATACTATTTTTCATACCTTTCAAAAATTTCTAGATTTTGTTCTTTTTATTTTCACACTTCCTCAGTCATTTCTTTTTCCAAATGACCCAAGGTTTTTTGGTCTGTATATAATGTTTTTCATAAATCTGTTGTATTAATAAACATGTTTTTTTTTTTTTATTTGAAGCTTCTGGCAGTTTTTCTTGTGCAAGTATTTTTCTTTCCTCTAATTTCTCTCTTAATCTTTTTGTATATCTTCTGTCTGGAAATTCTGGGCTTCTTGCATACTATTAACACTACATCATTTATTTCATTCTTATCCTCTGTAGTCCACATTATCATCTGTATAACTGTTTTTGCAAGTTTTGTGGACTACTATTTCCTTCTATAATGGGGGGCATCCTCCACCCCTGAGCCTGGCCTGGCCTAGCCCCATTGCAGGAATGCTTCTGTATTTTGAGGATTCTACACTGTCATTTTTTTCCAGTCTTGGCACTAGTGCGCCTATCAGGATCGGCCACTTTTTTATCCTGGGTCTTGTACACCCAACTATCATTTTTATTTGTTAACCTACTTCTAACCATGACATATACTATATAAAATGAAGTCTGTATATCAGGGTTGTCTTGATGAGATTTTGTGAAAAACAGGGTCCATCTCATGAAGGTACCCACCAAGACTTGAGAATGAATTCAGTTCCATCAATACTACTCTCCTTTGCTTGCTTATTCATGATCTCTCCATTTTGACCCCTGAATATTTCCTGTGGAAGTAAGATTATGGTTACGGCATTTTTATAAATTATTGCTACACCACCTGCATACTTGTTTTGTCTGTCATGCCTGAGTATGTTATATCCTGGAGGGGGGGGGGGGTCTCATTATCCTTTATTTCTTTTTTTAACCAGGTTTTGGTAGCTATGACTACATCAGGACTGTATGTGGCAAGGTAGGTGTGTATGTCATAGATTTTATTGCACATACTTCTCAGGTTCTATTTAGTAAGGTGAGTTTTGATTCTGTTTTTTGTTGAGATGTATTAGGTGACGGTTTATTTTCAGGGAGGAAGTGATGTTTTTATAAACAGTGGGACCTGGGTTAGGGTGAAAATCTCCTCTAATTTTTTTATTGATTTTTTACAAAGAGAAAATGTAGTCAGTTATATTTTGGTCTTGGTTTGGTATTTAATCGTAAATTTGGATACTTAATTTTGAGATATTTATAGATAAATAAATCAGATACATATTATTTGGGGGTAGGTTGACACACCATTGTTCATACTACTTGAATTGTGTTCACCTTCTGCAAAGGTAAAATATTGACTTACATTTTTGCAGAAACAGCTGTTTATACTATTTGCTAGAATACAGTTTTATGCAGTGTGCATAAATTGGAATGCATGAAAAGTGATCAACACATCCTTTACATGTAATTTGCCATTTTTATCAATGTTTTGAAAAACAAATCCTTCACGAACTGAACATGATACTGTTTAAGTGCATAAATAGTACCTTAGGTCAGACAGCATATGATGTCACATATATAGTGTTGATAGAGAGATGCATGAATGTATTGTAAAAACGGGCAAGTTACTGTGATGAAGTGAAGTTTTCCAAGACTTCCTTTTTCACAGGTTCAGCAGAAAACCTGCTACTAAGCTTTATATGATTTGTGCTGTGGTTTATTGAAGGATTAATGCTGTTTACACTAGTGTTTCCAAAAAAAAGACTTGAAAGGAGATATGTCTCTACTCTGAGGAGGAGTGACCTCAAAGCTGATTATGCCAAAGGAACACCATCTGTTTGTTACTCTGCTGCTCTTAGGTTATTTTAGCAGTCTTCTGATGTTTCTTAACCTACTCTGATACTACAAAAGCTGTTTTGAGTTTGCCAGAGTTCTGAGTCTGAGAAAATATTTCTACGTTTTGTAAAGTTTTTCTGTGTTGTTGTAGTTCTTTTCCGTTACACACTTTTTTTCTGTATTTTGTGAATATTTTTCAGGGTTAGTGAACTTATTTCCAAGGATTCCTGATAGTGCGGGAATTCTGACTTTTGTTGCTCATGCTTTGCACAGAGGAATGTACTACTACAGGTTATCCTATAGTATACTACTAAACGCTCTCACTTTGAACTTTAAGTGACTTTCCCCCACTCCCTCCCATCTACTAAGGATCTCATATAATGGACAGGCATTTCCCTGTCATCTCTGTTTCTGGCCTGGTGGTGGATATGGCATCTTGAGGCAGTGTAGTAACTGACTAATGTTCACTGACAACCATTTAATTTTAGAACAGACAAACACAGTGTGTGAAAGATATAGATACACAATGTCATTGGAGCAAAGCTCTCACATACACACACGAAAAATGCAAACTAGGTTATTAGCATTACACTAAAAACACTGAGGCCTACTCTGAGCTGTACATGAAAGCATTGTACAAACACATTCATAGCTGCATAGAGGAGGAAGTATCTGTCTGAGTCAAACCTATTATGACTGGCAAAAATGAACCACACTGGTGGACCCCTAGCATAAATAGGCTATTTGATAAAAGGAAAACAAATCCTCTCCAAAGCCAATAAGGAACAGACAAATCAATGAAAAGACTCTCACCAGTCTAAACAAACAAATCAGAGAGCTAGCCAAATCTACCAAAGCAAACTATGAGCAAAGATAGCCTCTCAGGCGAAAGATAACCATGAGGGTTTTTTTTTTAGTTATGTTTGTAACCTCAGGGAAAATGCTCAGTAATGTGCTGAGGTAATCAGAATGGCAACACTTACACCCAGCATGAAAGTAAAACAAACCTGCTGGCTGACAAGTTCACTTCAAACTCCCATCCCCCATCACCTCCTACCACATTCAAAGAAATACCTGCAACCACTCCCCTACCATGGTCTGAGACTAAATACTAAAAATGCATAATCATACCCTATGGTAAATCAGGAATTTCTGCAAATTATAATATTGATAGCACACCCCGAAATGTAGAGCCAGTGGTGAAGGGCCTAGGAACACAGGTAGATAGTAGCCTAAACTTCCGCCACCAGGTACCTACAATAGTGAGGAAATCCTTCTGCATGGCTCAACTTATAAGTAAAGGCATGGCATCAAGATCAAAGGAAGTCATAGTGTCATTGAACTTGGCTAACATCAGGCACATAATAGAGTACATTCCTCCCTTCTGCATGTACCTAACCAGGCACTTACACTAACTGGAGTGGCCCCAGTGGCTTTTCACTAAAAAAATACAAAATGTAAGACACATGTCTTATGTAGACTGACTAAAGGCCCTATCCATTTACTCCATCTCATATTGTTTACTGAGAGGGTATATATGCCTGATCTACTAGGCATTCTCTGATCCAGCCCCGATGAAAAGGTTGCATATTCACAAGAAAAATTATACAAGAGTTACGTGTTCCATGATTCCAAACCCTATTTGTGACTCTAACAGAACTTGCTGGAGGGACAGATGCATACCCCAAAGGCAACTTCATCTATGGAATAAACTTCCCATCTTTATAAAATAAAGCATGCCCTTCATTGTCTTCAAAAGAATTTGGCTAAATGGATGGGGAACCATAAATTCACTCCTGAGGTACTGCTCATGTCCCTTATGGACAGAGGCAGTCTGTGAAATGGCTAGGGCTCCAACACACAAAGACCTACAACCCTGATATTACCTCATCCCATATCTGGGGAACTGTTTTTCTGTTGCTATGAAAGCCATTATGTTTTGGCAAGGGAACTCTTGCTTTGCAAAAATTGCAATTTGTTTAATTCTGTCAGAATTGATAGTAGAATGTCATATTCAGAAATATGACTTGCCAGGTTATCAATTATAACAATATTAAACAGGTTGTAAACACAAGAATGATAAGAAAATTATCTAGAAAAAGAAATACTTAATAACATGCCTTGTAACATCTAAGCACAAGAACTCTGGACAAAGCTAAAATAAAGGCCCACAATCAGGGACAGGTTTTAAAATAGTTCTATTATAAACTTAGAAAGTTGCCACATTAGCAGGTTTTGCAGTAAACATATTTTCTGAAGGATATGAAGTTCAAATTAAAACGTCAGTCATTATTTAGCAATTTAAATCCTCAATGAGTTGGCAGAAAATTGCAAATCTTATGAGGAACATTCCAAAAATGTGAGGTAAAAATATGGGCATTCTGTGAACATCTGGAGAGTTGAGAGATGTGCTTTATAACTATATATATATATATATATATATATATATATATATATATATATATATATATATATATATATATATATATATATATATATATATATATATATATATATATATATATATATATATATATATATATATATATGACCATCAGACAGCTCCATCCATTTGCAAATTATACTCCCTGTTCAACCAACATGCATTTTAAAACTACAAGTCTCAGGTAGAGGCTAAATTTATATAAAGTATAATGGGATGGCTGAATTGCCAACAATAAACAGTGGGGTTTTCTTTGTCCTATCCATGTTAGAAAACACTCATAGTGAAATTTGTTTTTAAGAATTTGTTGTGACTCATCAGTGTTTCAGTTGTAAACCCAGTGTGTTCAGGTAGAAAGAAATAGTATTTGTTTCATTATTAAAGTTTTGTTCAGTAAGGTATTTCAGGATTACATGGCTACACATTTGTAAGTTATTGTCTAGCAGTAGAATGACCAGTATTACTTTTTTTCATCTTGTATCCTGCATAACACATGCTGTGTTACCATTTATTTCACTGTGACCAGTTGCATGTAGGGTAGAAGTCTTATCTCTCAAAAACACTAAGTTGCTTAGTCGTTTTTCTTTTTTACCCTGTAAAACAAGGGCCAGTAAGGATAACTTTGCATGTTCTGACTTGTTGAATTTATCTCATTAATGTGTATCCTATACTACCTTAGTACCTTTCCAGTCTCATTTTCTTATTCTTTTGCAGTTTAATCAATTAACTGTTCCACAAACACCCTCTCTTTGTCATGGACATCAGATTAGATAGGGTTGATTGCATCATGGATTGGACAGATAGCTTTTCACTGACTCAGCATTTTCTCAATTTTCTTTACAATTTTAGGTTGTTTGTGAAAGTTGTGCCCAAAGGGGAAAACAAGATTTTCATTTTGTGACATATGAGTTTAACTAAAACTGCATTTAAGTTGAGTTGCCAATTTCTTATCAACACCCTTTTGTCTGAAAACACTGATCCTTGTTCAGTGTTAAACTTACTTCCTACAGTTTTGTTCAACTGTTCACCTTTTTTACTCTGTTTTTGTCTTAAGAATTAATACATAGCTGTTAAAGTTGTTAATTATTGCAATTAATTCCCTACACACTAACAATTATACAGTGTATCATCATTGCCAGGAATTGTGTGATTTATGTGTGTGTATTTATTCATCAGAAGCAGTGGCATTACAATGTATCCAGACTTTTATTATTTGAATTTGCACCCAAATGCATCATGTTTAGGTCAATTGCTTTAAGTAGATATATCGTACTTCTTTTTTCTCCTCTGTTCTGGCCCCTTCTCGTTGTTTTCTTTTCTATGATGTCACTGTGCTGAGACCCTCAGTATCATTGTAATGTTTTTGCTATGGCCTACAACCACTTTAACTTGCTTCATACAAATGCCTTCCATCTTATGTCCTTCCCGTGAAGCATCCTGCAGAAGAAATTGCCGGCATCTTTTAACTCAAGGTTATCTAGTTTATGCATTCTAATGTTCAAATAGTCCTTCACAATGATCATAGAATTAATAACAACCAAGATTAGGTTCATGGGTTAAGATTTAAGTACTAGGAAATCAGTCTGCATACCATTTCAAGTCCAGCTTAGAAAAAAAAAAAAACAATTATTCAAAATTCCCCTCTAGCCTCAAGGAGGACAACATGACAGAACATTGGAAGAGAGTTTAAGGGTACCTATCCAGTTATCTAGGTTTACACTGAAATTGGCAATGACGCTACTCTGCTTGACATGTAGATTTATGTCTTATTCAAAAACAACCAACAGTCCCCTTCTCCATATCCAATTCTCAGTATTTGTGTCTTTCATAAGTAAGCATTAACCCAGTAATTATAGACCTAAAGGCATCCGATAGGTAGATCTCCGACTTCTAATTTACACAACGGTTTGTGTATACACGTGTGATATGGAAGAAAGGCATTACACATCACTTCTGTTTTCTTCCTCCTTGCTTAGCAAACTTTGCAGACGGTAGTGGCTGAAATCAGGCTCGCTACAAGGAATGGCTATGACCCATAAGTGTGGATCAATGGAATGTTGCTAAACACACCTTCGTTCTGTTTCATGGCTTTACTTTTCACATATTTTTTATTTATCCACCTCAAATTAATTTCTGCTGTGTGGATGTCAAACATGCTTATCAAAACAGGAGTATAGCTGACCCTTTGGAATACAATTGTCTTTTGCAGTATGTATTCTGATTTTTGTTAAAAACTCACATTAAATAAATCTGCCACAAACTAACAACCAACTGGCAAAAACAGGGTCGGTAAACCACAACTGCAACTTCTCAAGACCAGTTTATATGGATATCAGTAATAGCTTGAGAAAGCAAAATACTCAACAGTCAGAGGTCAATTAAACAAATTCACACCTACTCTTAAATGTATTTAACTAAAGCTATTCACAGTCGAAGGCAAATTAAATAAGACAGACAAACAGCTAAGTGTCCTGGAAATTGTCTTCTACCTGCTCCAAGAACAGTATGGAGCATAAGAAAAGAACAGTAGCAGTGAATTAAATCAGGCAAGAATTAAGTAGATTTAACCTTCCATGTGTACTGTACTAAATCAAGCAGTTTTTAAATTAAAATACACAGCAGAAGCATTTCCACAGTTGAGTTGGAGTGGAGCAGACCATGATTAATGGTTTCTATGTAAATGGAACAGGATCAAAAATATGTCTGAAAACTAGAATAATGTGCTAAGGAGATCACTCTTAATTGAAATGGTTCTAACTTAATTTACAGCTTTGAAAAATAGTCAAAGAACTTAAATTATCTACTGTCAGGGCAGACACATCAGGATAGGTAAACAAATAGTGGGAACATATAATGTTATCAGCAAACATTAGTCTGAATGTCCATAGATCAAGTAATATTGCTAAAACAATTTTCAGTAGCAGTGGCATTTTTCTGTTTTAGCCATTGTTGTGTGACCATGGACTATGTAGAATGGGGGTATATCCCACATGTGGGGGGGGAGGGCTCTCTTCCAAAAAAAAAATCTCTGAAATTCACCAAAAGTTGTTTTGTCAATCTTTTAGGTCTGTCAGCATTTATTTTAATAGCTGTTCTATAGATCAACATGATTTTCAAATATGACATAATGTAAGTTATAAAAAGAAAGTGCATCTTAAAATATAGTATAACCCCAAGACTGAAAATGTGCTCTGTATGGTTCAGACAATCAAAAATAATTATATAAAAGTGTAGACAAAATAAAAAAGAGGGGACAGTGACACTGGAATTGCAGGTATTAGTCATGTAAATACAGCTTATAGAAAGGCAAAATCTAAACAGTTCACTTTTAAACCTTTCACATCAAGATTTGTGACAAGTAGTATTTTTTTTACATTGCTAAGCATGAAAGCATAAATGAAGAACACCGTGTCTGTCAAGGCCCTAACTCACGAATGCAGGTAATAGCAAACAAGTGGATGTTAAAAATGTTTGCCCTTTAAAGAAAAATCATTGTAACTTTCAGGTTTTAAGGCTTGAAACTTCCTTGTAACTTATTTATTTATAAAATATATATGAATACAGCACAAGTAATAAGAGAGTTATCACACAATTCTATTATTTAATGTTTTGGTACAGCACCACACCTATACGTTCAATATTTAAAAATGGAGGCACATCTGGATGCAACCTTTCCTTTTCTAGGGGTGACTGTGAGACACTGAGGGAGAATAATTAATTCCTATCCACAGGAGGAAGGTGATTAGTCCTGTGTAATAAGGGACAGGCTGTGCTCTGCATAGGGTTAATTATCACAAGAATAATAACAACAATAATAATAATACTTATTTGTTAACCAGCTAGGCCCACTGGAAACACAGTCCCCTTTTCAAAGGCAACCCAGGAACAATGTCTGGTTAAGTGACTTGCTCAAGGTCACACAGTAAACAAATGAGGGAATCAAGCCCAATACCATAGGAACTGCAGCACACAACCCTGACCTGTGTTGTCAAATACTAGACAGTGGCTGCCAGAATATGGTTCTTAAGTATGAAGTACACTACAGTACAGGGATCTCAGCATGTGCAAGAGAACAGTTAGTGCACAACTCTCTTAATATGTACTGTGTATTCATTGTCTCAGGACAGGTATCGAAACATAACATACACACACTCACTATATATATATATATATATATATATATATATATATATATATATATATATATATATATATATATATATATATATCACACACACCACACAAATCTAGTATTGAATCTGTCCCAGATTTTATATATATATATATATATATATATATATATATATATATATATATATATATATATATATATATATGTGTGTGTGTGTGTGTGTGTGTATCATGACATGGTTAAGATAGTGCTTTGGAAAATTAAAAAAAAAAAACATCCAGTATTAGTCCAGATAGGATTCTAAACTTCATTACATGCACCACACCATATGGGAACGCCTGTTATCACTACTGTTAGAAATGTTTGACTTGCTTTTGACCAACAACTATTTACCCAGTACTACAGTGACTAAAGAGAATCAATAGTTATTCCAATAAATAAAGGTAGGCAATACACAAAGATGAAAAATTATAGACATATTAGTGTAAAAAACATTGTAGGCGAGGCAGTTGAACACTGCTGCTTGACCATACTGAGGCAAACAAACACATACACAGTATATACTGATTTAAACCAGCATGTATTTTTGAATGGAAAGCTCTACTTTAACCTGTTTAATGGTGTTCTATAAAGTTGTGAGTTATGTTAATGATGGTAGGCAATCAGATATACTTAGATCTTGACAGAGCCTTTCGCTCACTTCCTCACAGTAGTATCTTGGCTGCTCCTGTTCACAACAATGTCAACCCAGAGATAAGAAGATACATTTAAAATTGGTTGAATGACTGAACACAAAGGTTTATGTTTTACATGAGTTGTCCGAATATCACACATTCAGGTGCCATAGGGGTCTGTTCTCAGCTGAGTAGTTTTATATACGTTTGCTTCATTTCCTAGAATACCTGATTGCCGCATTACAAAATATGCAGACATCTCTAAAGTCAGAATCTTGTATTTGTCCAGTAAGGATATTGAGATTCTTAATAAATGCCTTAGGGAGACAGAAACCTGGTCAAAATCAGAGAGCACAGAATTTAGCACTAGCAAACATAAGTTTATGACATTAGATAGGCATGATCCCAATAGACCTATTTCATTAAGCAATGAGTACCTGAAACCGGTATTATCTACAAAGGTTCCTGGAATACTCTGTAGCATTTTAGGGTATAGAGTGTTGTATGTGAAGTAAATATTGCAGGCAAATGTAAATATTGAATAAATGCTATATTTTAAGTGCTTTGATTTGACGACATTGATAATAATTTTGTGATTTGAACAGAACTCTTTCTATTTTGGCTGATGAGTCATTACTAGATCAAAAGTTAGTTTGGGTTAATAGCTGGAGCTTGTCACCATGGTTGATTAATTAGGGTCTCAAAGAGGAGGCACATTGTCCTTTGTACTAGATTCCGTAGTGTATTAAGGGGAAGACTCTCTGACCAGTGTTTGAACAAACAATATCATGGTGCCAGAGTTGGAGGTGCGTCCTTATGCCTGTAGAGAGATTATCAGAAAAGAAGGAAATCTACAATTGCACTGAGTGGGATGGTCTAAGGAAGCAAGCTGAAGTGAAATACTCCAGGTGAAGAACACATTTAATCAGAGGCTGCAATCTGAGATGAACCAAAAGTTTGTTGTATGCTGGACTTTTAGTGGTGGGGAAAATTATTCAGAGTCATTACATTTTGTTGGTAAGAATATATTTTCAATTAATCTGTTTTGCAACTTGGAACTTTGAAATAAATAAAGTTGTACTTTGTTTATTGCTGGGTGGGGGTCAGTGTCATGAAAGTTCCACATGTGGTATTGGTGGCAAGCCGAATTAGTGGTATTATATCCACAGTGGCTGTGTTCTTAACTCATGCTGCAAAAATAGTCATTCCATTTTGCTAACACGCAAATGCAGAGTAAGTGACTGTGTCATTGCTATAAAGATAGACTATTTGTACCACAGTGAAACTTAAATAATTGTAACTAAACAGAAATGTGAAGTTCCTGTGCTGTTTTTTTTTCTTGAGAGGTTGTTGTCTGTGCACCTGTGTTGCATTACAAGCTGTTAGTAAATGAACTGCAGTAACCCTAAAATGAGCTGTGAGTCCAAGCTGTGGTTGCAGAGCCAAAGTTAACCATGGGAAAACTATTTAAACCTATAGATTATTGTGTGCACTATTATCTGACTAAAAAAAGGTTTATCAAACTATTTATTACATTTGTAGCAAGCAGCTTTCTACATTTTATTTCATACATGAAGAGCTGAAACACTTAAGTCCTGACCTCCTAATTGAAAAAGCAGTATTCGTATTCAGAAATGCCGGTATGGACATAAACACTAGTACTGCACTACCACTCAGTCAGCATCTGCCAACCATGACCCTGAACACCATTCATGATGTTGACATAGACATATAAATATAAACTCAACAATGCAAACCTTGAATCTAGATGATTGTCACTTCTGAAGTAACACCCCAACCCCATGTGCAAAAATGGGAAAAAGGATTGTGGGTGGGTGGATGGATGGATGGATGGATGGATGGATGGATGGATGGATGGAGAGCAAAGTGTTCATTTTCATACTTTTTTACAAAGTCCTTGGTAGAATTTAATGTATAAAGCATCATTTTTGTGATTACCATATGTAATTATTTGCACATTTATTGTTATAACTGGAAATCCATGTTTTCATGTCTATATCAAGTAGGATTTGTCTGGAAAACCATTGAGAAGAAGCTAGCAGAAAATTAAAATAGTGTTTGTCTCATTAAGAGAGTTAAGAATGTATTCTTCCATCAAGCTATTATGATCATTATTATCAGTATGAAGGCATTTGTACAAGCACAAATACTACAGCTCAAAATGTAAATAATGATGATGATAACAATAATAAGAAGAAGAATATAAAAACTATGCGTATGTCTAAAGTATGAATAAGAGATAGCTAGACAGACAGATGGATGATTATAATTCCATGATGCAGAAAGGCAACTGCCACTAAATATGAAACCTCTTAATTTTGCTCCTAAAGGAAAAATCTACTACTGCATCACCTTTTCTGGGGGGATATGGTATTTGTTTAATTAATTCTGACTCAAGCCACCCATTGAAGCTTTTGTCAATACAGTGTGCCAGATTTCAAAGCTCCATAATATTTTTATTGAATTAAAGACATACAGTGTATACAGCTTCTGCTCAGAATGGGTAAAAAATAGATCCATAATTTACTGGTAAGAATTTGCTATGGGATTGAAATAAAAATATCTATATATGCATGTAGTCATAAAAAGAACATGTATGTTCAACACAACATGCCAGTGGGGAAAAAAAAATATTGGTAATGTTAAAATGGTCATGCCATTTCAAGAGGGAAAGTTATGTCTATATTTTATATCATAAATCATCATATAAAGAACATGTATGTTCAATACAATATGCCAGTGGGGAAAAAATTACTGGTAACGTTAAAATGGTCATGCCATTTCAAGAGGGAAACGTTATGTCTATATTTTATATCATAAATCATCATCAAAGTACAGGGTTTGTCTACTATGCAAAATTGTTCCAGAGAAATTTTATTATGACAAGCAATATTGATCTTGAGAGACAGCTCTCTATGTATGCAGTAAATGCAGTCTTGTGCAGACATAACATTCTAACATGCTGCATAATACTTTGTTTCCATTAAGCAGCATATATATAACTTTTCTGCATGGGGAATATAGAATATATCCAAAATATATCTGCACTGAGATGGCATTACATCATAAGAAAAACAATCATACATTTTCCCCAAAATAGGAAACTTTTCAGTCATTGTTAAAAAATGACTTCACCAAAAATTCACTCTACTTACTATAGCATTATTACCAGTTCATCTTCAGCACTGACTTGCATTTATATCCCTAGGAATGGGATGTCAGTCTTGTGTACATTTGGTACCTGAGCTTCCAAAGTATAATTTTGTAAAATATAAACTAAAAATCATTAATATTTGAATGGTGCATGGCCTTCTATGCACTGGTTCTGAAGGCAGGATAGCATTTTGTAGTGGCAGTCTGACATATTGCATTAAGCTGTGTTTCCCTTATTGGATTATGACTTATTTTAGGAGGGAGAAAAATGCAGTATATGTTCTGAATATATGTGTATGTTTAGGCAGTACACAGCAAAATTAAAACTCAGAAATATTTCTTCAGAATAGGGGATTTTTCTGTCACAAGAGAGATGCCTTTATTAAAACACCTTGTACTGACCATGACAATATAGACAGGCCACCTTCAACAGGAAACTGTATTTAATAGAATAATGGTAGAATTTGGATCTTATATGCATTTTAGACCAAACTATTCAATTATATCTCCTTTAAAGTCTTAATAAAAATTTGTAAAAGGGGGCTTGGCACGACTTTTTCATTCTCTTCAATAACACATAAAAGTTGATTTTCATACACAGACAATTCCAACTAAGGATCATGGCTATTAACATCAAACACCTCATGTGTATGAGAACCCACCCCCACATCACAATTATTAAAAAATAATCTCAAGTGCAGTTTTCAACAAAATCTTTTTACATCAATAATTACATCAACCAATTGTGGCATGGTAGTTGGGACGAACTTTGAACTCCTACCAAACACTTTTAAACCTCCAATGGAAATATTTAAATCAGATAAATGAATTACTTGTAACATTTGTACATGAAAATCCAAAGCACCTTTGTTGTATATTTCAATATTCACATCATCATTAGACACAATGGAAACAATAAAAACATTTTTATGAGACACCAGTCAAAAAGCCAGTCACTCAATCTTTTTGTTGTAATCTTTGGTGCGATTCTTTCTGCCTCTTCCCTTTCCCAGAGAAAAATTCTCCTTCTGCTTCTTTTCCAAGTGCTGTGACTGCTCACCACCATCATCTGATCTAATATTTTCAAAAGACACACTCTTTTTAGAAGATGTTTCAAAAGATGACACTGACAATTCTGGAGTGTTTCTCCAAGGCCTCCGCTGAAAAATGGCTTCATTAGTTCCAACTCGGACTTTCCCGGTTAACAAATGTTAAATAAAATAAATAAACAATTCTCTTACAGCAGAATCACATTCACTCTGCTGTCTAAACTTGGCCCTACCCCTCTTGGATTTCTGTTGCCAAGCATAAACCATCCCAGCATGGAAATCACCAATGTCATGTAACAGTTTCTTCTTCTTGTGCTCTAGCAAGTGCGTCATGCTCTTATTCGGTTTATTTGTCAGTTTATTTCATATTGTTTAAATGAAACTTAAACCTGAATCAGTTAAAGCAACATAACTCTGAATTATGGGTCTCTTTATACTAAATTAGCAGTTCCAGATTTCCTTCTCAGCACCTACACAAAGAAAGAAAGAATGATAAGCTGGAATTGCTTTAACTGACACTAGTGGATGCAGCAATTGTTACCTTTTCAACTATAGTATGAATCTGTGTCTTCTTTGTTAGTACTCATGCAAGAAAAGGGAGAATTAAAAGCTAATGACAGTCAAATGATGGCAGTCTTACCACCAACAGTACACTATCTGAAGCCTTGAAATCCACAAAATATTTTAAAATAACCAGAAAATACAGGAAGGATGAGATCTGAAGATCACAAGTACTTAGCCATTTGCTTAAATGAGTAGAGTATGTCATGGATTCAAAGAAATCAGTTACATGTAAAAGATTCATAGGTAAGTACCAGGCAATCAGTGTGCAGACCATTTCTGGCCTAGCCATAAAACTATAATCCAAAGCTGCCTCTTGCCTTAACCAAGGCAAGACATGATAGACTGGGGGAGAATTTGAGGTTGCCCATCCAATTATCTAGTTTTGCCTTGAAGATTCCAGAAGTGAGGGATACTTTGTGGCATGAATCCATCATGCTAACATGCCTTATTTATCTGCTAATGATGGCTTACTTCCTTTAACAAAGTATTTAAGGTAGCATTAGTTCTGTGAAGGAATAGGAAGTCAAATAGGGTTGGGTTTCTCATGGCATGAAAGGCTAGACATAGATTCCTGATATCAAGTAGGAATGGAAATCAAACCAGAAGTAGATAAAAATCAGGCAGCAACTGAATGTGCCAAAAAAGAAAGAATATAAGGTAAAGGACCAGATGAGAAGGCAAGAAATGTGAAAAATGCATAAATATAGTTCCAAATTTAGAAAACTTCTGGAAGAACCTCATGTTGATCAGGAATGGGTAAGGAGAGCCGAATTCAAACCAAGAGATAAAAGGTTAACACTGGCGGCACAAGATAGTGGGCTACGTACACGTTGGTTTGCAAAGTCCATTGAACATTTGGGAGAAACAGACAAATGTAGGCTTTGCAAAACAGAATTGGAAACAGTTGCACACCTCATTGCTGGTTCACCATCATCATCAGCAGCAGCGGCCCCCCTTTTCCCATTTTTCTCCATGGGGTAGGGTATCAAGTTAAATGCCGCCAACTCTCTCGATTCAGTGCCAGACTCCTGCCTTCTTCAACACTCATGCCTGATTGTCACAGATCTTCTTTCACACAAGCAATCCACCTCTTTGCTGGACATCCTCGCTTCCTCTTACCTCATTTCTATCACCTCTAGCTTCTTCAATTGTTCTGCCTTTACTGACCAGGTTTCTGTACCATACAGTAGTACTGGTCGCAGCACTGTCTTGTAAGCCTTACTTTTCAGATTCTTTGACATTCTTCTGTCATGGACTACACCTGATACTCTATGCTAGTTGGCTGCAGCCGCACTGATTCTAGCTTTGACCTCTTCCTTCAGACTACCTTTCTCATATACTCCTCCCAGATACTTGAAGCTGTTTATCTGTTGCACTATCTTCCCTTCTATCTCTATTCTCAGCTACTTTGTTGATTTGTCCCCTCCAACCTGTTTGCTAATGTAGTCCATCACCAGTATGAACAGCAGTGGGCTCAGACATGAACCCTGATGTAGACCAACACCCACTAGGTACCTTTCTATGAGTTCAAACACTGTCCATACTTGAGTCATTGGGTCCTTGTACATAGCCTGCACTAATTCTACCAATGTTTCTGGGACATCAAACCACTGCAGCACTGCCCAGATCAGCTTTCTTGGGACCATGTCATATGCTTTCTCCGAGTCTAGGAATGCCCATTTGGACTCTCTCCTCATCTCTAACTTCTTCTCAAGTATCTGTCTCAATGCAAATATTGGGTCAGTTGTGCTGCATCCTGATCTGAATCCAAACTGCTCATCTCACATCTTACATTCTATTACTTTGCATATCCATTTATCAATCACCTCTCCAGATCTTTCATGCAATATGATAGGAGTTTGATTCCTCTGTACTGCCCACAGTTGCGGATGTCCCCTTTGTTTTTGTACACTGGCATGGGTATGTTTATTCTACAGTCATCTGGGCTATGCCTTTCTCTCCACACTGCTATTAGTACCCTCAGGAGCCATTTATCCCCTATCTCACCCAGCATCGTTATCATACGTGCTGTGACCTCATCTGAGCCCGCTGCTTTCCCTGACTTCATCTTCCTTAGTGCTGTTCTTACTTCTTCTAGGGTGGGCTCCTCTTCTTTTCTCATCATAGGCTGTTTCTGGAGCAGTACAGCTTCTATGTGTTTTTCTTCCTTCAGAAGCTGCTGGAAATACTCCTTCCATCTGCCTTTGGTGTCCTCTGGGCTGTTGATTAGGTTGTTGCTGGCATCCCTTATGAAGGGTGTCTGGCTATCTTCATCTTTCTGTCTTTGCCTTGCAACCTGATATAAATTCTTTGTGCCCCTTACTGAATAACTTTCAAGAAGTTGGTACAGTGCCTCCGATGCCCTATTCTTTGATATTGCAACTTCTTTCTTAGCTTTTTTATTAGCCAACGAGTAGTCCTTATTAGCCTGGTCAGTATTTTCTGTCTCCCACTTCTTCCTGCACTCCTTTTTTCTTTTGATGACTTATTGAACTGCATTCCACCACCGGCTTTCCTTATGTACCTTATTTCCATACCTGGCTCGACCACATATCTTTTCTGTAGTCCTATTTTTAGGCACTGCCATTCTTCTTCAACTCCACCTATTTCCTCCTCTTTAAAAACCACATACAAAACTCAAAACCAACTAATCCACAGTAAATAAGATACAAGTCCACCATGAACATCACTGTAAGGACAGGTGAAACAGTAACTAGTACAAAACACTGATACTTTATTAAAATAACATAAGCGCTTTCATCTAATAATAACTTAGACTTCATCAGAACCCCATCTGTTAGCCAAACCTTGTTTAAATAAATGAACCCACTAATCACCACACATATCATCCTGAATAATTAAAAGTTCATGAGACTTCAAAATTTCAAAATACAAGTACTTCCTAACATTCATCCTACCAATATGCTACTATGTAAACAATATACTACAAAATACATTCATAAAATCGATTAAATGACACAACAACTGTTCATTGCCTAAAATGTTAAGATATACTCAATGCACACCTATACTATTTTAAAACTACAAATACATATCAGAGAGTTAAACTTTCGTATGTTGCTAATGCATCATGTCCTAGCTTGCAATTGAAATATATTCATTAATACCAGGAGGTGTAGTGGCATTCAATAAAATCTGCCACCTAACCTCCTTGTCACCCAGGCTTGCCTTAATGTTACCACCTCTACGTGATATATTAACTACTTCTAATAAAGCAAATTTAAATGTAGTGCAGCTTTTACTGTCCCTGATGTGCCTGTACAAGGCATTATTTTCATCCTTTCTCCTAATTGCATACAAATGGTCATAAATTCTATCTTTTAAATGTCTCCCAGTCTGTCCAACATAAAAACTGGGACATAAGTTACACAACGCAAAATAAATAAATAAGGAGATGTTTTAGGCAATGAACAGCTGTTGTGTCGTAATCGATTTTATGAATGTATTTTGTAGTATATTGTTTACATAGTAGCATATTGGTAGGATGAATGTTAGGAAGTACTTCTATTTTGAAATTTTGAAGTATCATGAAATTTTAATTATTCTGGACGATATGTGTGGTGATTGGTGGGTTAATTTATTTAAACAAGGTTTGGCTAACAGATGGGGTTCTGATGAAGTCTAAGTTATTATTAGATGAAAGCGCTTAACCTAGTGTTATTTTAATAAAGTATCAGTGTTTTGTACTAGTTGCTGTTTCATCTATACTTACAGTGATTTTCATGGTGGACTCGTATCTTATTTACTGTGGATATTTCCTCCTCTTCTTGGGGTGCTACAGCCCTGAGTAATTCCTTGAACTGTTGTACTTTCTCTCCAGTCAACTTCCAGGTCTTCAGCCTGGTCTCTGTTGACCTTAGAGCCTTCTCTGACCACTGCTTGCAAGCTGATGTGGCAACTAGTGGTTTATGCTGTGGGCTGACTGCTTCACTGGAAATGACTTTGCAATCATGGATTCTGCCCCAGTGCCTTTTCGTTACTGGGAGGAAGTCTACCTGAGTTGCATGTTGACTACTCTTTTGACTGTCTGCCTTTCTGAACCATGTGTTGGCTACTATCAAGCCATTTGCCAGACAGAAATCTAGAATGGCTTCTCCTTCTTTATTCCTGTTGCCCCACCCATGTGGACCCAGGTAGTCCTAGTATCCTGTTCTGTCTGTCCTGATATGTGCATTCAATCAATTCATGTTGCCCTGCTTTATCTAGTAGGTCCTGCAACTGCTGTCTAAATGCACTCTTTTCCTCACTATCACAGCCCTATGGGGCATAGGCTGACATTTTGAATACTGCCCTATCTTACACTGGGGTCTTACTGCCATGAGTCTGTCATTAATTCTGATGATATCCCTTACTGCCTTCTGAAGCCTCTCTCTCACAACAATTCCTACACCATTTCTAGCCTGCCCTCCACCTGAGTAGTAGACTCTGGATCCCGCTGCACTGCCCTTACATCTCATTTCCTGGATACATAGGATGTCCAGCCTCCTCTGTATCATCATGTCATCCACTTCTAAGCTGCATCCTGTCAGTGAACCTATATTAAGCATAGCAATTCTCAGTTCATGTTTGGCAGGTTGGTTGGTTTTATGTCTCAACAGAGTTATCCCAGGTAACTCAGGCTGGGGAACTAGACACTGGCCAGCCAGTAGCTTATTGATTGAGGGCTGCTGGCCTCCCACCATTAACATGGGACCCTGGCATGGGTAACTATCCATGCCTATTTTTGGTGATATTAGTCAACATGACCGAATCACCTAGATCCATATTTTACATCGAGTGGTTAAGCCCTGCCACGATGCGCAGAATGTGATCCACATTCTCCTATCTTGAGGATACTGCACACCACAGTAGATGCCCAAAGCAGATGGTCTGTACAACTCCTTCCCCTATAGGGCACCATGTAGAGTTTGTGCTGCTGCCCACAGCTCCATTCATTGGTGAGTTTGAAATGGAAACACTCAGCATGTTTTTCAGACATGGGAGAAACCCCACGAAGACAGGGAGAACATGCAAACTCCAAACAGGCATTGGTTGGAGGTCAGGATCAAACCTTGTATCTTGTGCATGAGAGGCAAAGACCATAATCACTAAGCCATCTGGTTGCGACATACTAATGGCAGAAGGACTGTATACTGAAAGGCATAATAGTGCCATGAGACTGTTGCATTAAAGTAGCTGAAAAACACTAGAAACATGCGCCACAAAGCATCATAGTAAATGATGAAGTCTACATCACATGGGATCATCCGCTACCAACAGTTCATAAGACAGCTGCTAGAAAACCAGATATAGTGGTCCAAGAAAAGACAAAAGTAGCATTCATCACTGAAATTGCAACAATCAGGGACTACAGCATCCTGCGTACAGAGAGACACAGAGTTATAAAATATCAGGATTTGCAAGCAAAAATGAGAGCAATGTGGAAAAAAGATTCCCAGATAGTTTCAATAGTAGTAGGCGTAGTGGGTTTTATAAAACAGAGTCTGCAATCATATTTAGATATGCTACTAATGCATGTAACTACATACCAATTGCAGGAGTCATTACTGGGCACATTGTGAGTGCTGGGAAGACCACTTTTGGCTGACATCAAAGAATGAAACAATACTAATTTGATGAACTTTAATCATACTTTTTCTTAGGAATGGGGTCCATTCCCATCATGGTATTAGAAATCCAAAAGATTTAGAGAAATTACAAAGGGGAAGTCATTACTTTTAGTAGATCTAAAATGCTATGGATAAACTTTTCCAGTATAACCAAGATATGTAAGGCCCAGATGTCCATGGAGAAGGGATGGGAACAAATGTCATGTAAGGGTGCTATCAGAGGAAGTAACACTGTGGTAGTGGGTTGTCTTGTAAATACAGCTGCTGGATATTATTGTAAGGGTCTGTGCTCTACCATGACTAATGGTAAAGGAATTATTGCTAAAAGTAAGCTGAATCAAACATGACTATTGTTAAGCCTTCAGCTGTTATGTGTCTACCCTATTTAGGGCCATGGTAGCGACGCCTTTTCAGATACCATTGGTCAAGTTTCACTTGGATTGGGAAGTGGAACATGGTAACAAGCAGGTTTTTTTTAGGATATCTTGGCAGATAACCTGACAGCATAAGACTTAAATGAAGCTGTACCTTGTTTGCTTGACTGAATGTGAATACATGTACACAAAGTAGATGTGGAACACATAAGAGTGTAGACCCACCCAGTCCCCATGTCATCAGCAGAGACTGGTACTGTAGTTATTTCAGAAGTAGTAGGTAACAGCAGCAAGCCTAAAATAAGAAAAATTCAAAAAATGTTGGACGACTTCTGAATGGGGTGACTTCAGGAGAAAGGATACACAGCAGCAGTAAGCATAAATTTGAGCCACTGTAGTCAAAATATTATCTGCCTCTTACTGGGAAGGATCAAGAAGAGGGTTGAAATAGGCACAGATCTCAGAAGGTGGAGATGGCAAAATGGTTTTACTCATATCAAAAATATACATCTTCCAAGGAAGTGAACTGGGTGATTGAACTTTAAAAATAAACTTTCTTACTCTGACTTCCAACACATGCAGCATCTTACAAATAAAGGAAATTGGGTGATTTAACCTTGAAAATAAACTTTCTCCCAAAGCTATTTGCCTTGGGGGTTCTCAGAAAAAAAGTGATTTGTGATTTAGAAAGGAGTGGGTGTCAGATATTTATTTTTTATGTAACTAGCTGTATATTTCATTAGAATTATAGAAATTACAGCTATTTATAATAACATGGAATTGTTTACAGCTGTCAAGCTCAACATTTCCTTAATAAGTTACATTACCTCACTTTTGAAAGGAATGGATCAGATATTCTAGCAGCTTGTTTTAAAATGAAGTGTTTGAAAGCTTGTCTTGGAGCATAATAAGCCAGAAGGAATGCTGTTGTTTTTTTTACTTTTTGTCCAAGACTGTTACTTGGACATTTATTTTATGTGCGCCAGAGCAGCAGATGCCTTTTTCTTACATTTTGTCTAAGACTACTATTTGAATGAAATTCTATCCTAGGGAGAACCATTAAAATAATGCTTTGCAGATGACAGACTTATTTGGACTTTAGACTTCAATCAATTGCAACAAGTAAAGGAAATGACAGCAAGAAATAAAGTTAGTTATTTTTTATCCCGTCAGTCAGTTTAGAGAAAACACTATTTTCTACCTGCAAATGTCACACTGTCTTTTAAAAGCATATAGTTTATATTCCTTTCATTTGTAAAAGCTTGTGGCTGATGCTTTATTAGTTAAGGGTACTGTCAGAGTATTTGCTTGATTGTTGGTATCCACTCTTTTAAAAAGCATGACAGGTGATGGTCATAACCCAAGGCAGCAGAGAGCATTTACCATGATATTTTAAAGTAATTGTATACATAACAGATGCCAGTGATGCAGATTTTTAACCCCACCCTCATTTGTCATATGTCTGATGGCAGATGTGGGATTCGGTCTCCATCCATTCATTACACTGCCAACAAAGGAGATTAAATGGCCAACGCAAACAACTTGAATCCAATCACACTTATAAGTAGTGTCCACAAAACAAGGTACCAATGGAGACAGATTCTTTTAACATGGCTGACAACTATTTTTCTATGTATTACTTAGCAACATAGCATTTTATTACACTGTATGTTTGGCAAGCATCATATTAGAAATGAAAAAAAAAAACTGCAAGTTTTTTTTTTTATGATGCATGGCACTGCTTGAACGTTCTCTGAAGTTCCAAGATCAAAAATGTTTCTGCCCTTGTTAAAGCTTGTTTTGAATTATAACCACAGTTCAGTCTAAAATCTAATGTATTTACACCAGCAAATGTATTCAGCTTCATGTTTTTAATAATGTTTTCAAGTGAACTACAGACAAAAATCATTAGTGCTGCATGTTTTATGTATCACTTTATCTGTCTTAATACGGTTTAATTTTTAACACTCAAAAAAATTATTTTTTCACACTCTGTCTCTATTTTCAGAGATATTTTTCTACCACAAAATCATTCCAAGTGCTCCTTACAAAATTGTAATACAGTTTCCACACAATGGCTGCCAACACTGAGGGATCCTAGCAGTTTCATGTTTATGTGACAGCTGCTATTGGAAAGGACAAGAAAGGATTTAAAAGTAATTATTTCCCCTACTGCTAGCAGTGGAAAGATTTTCATTTTCATTCATATAAATTTACAACAATATATGACTTTCTATTGTTTAACTTTAGAGTTTTTCCTTACGCTTAGATGTCTTGTGGCATTATATTTCATCTTTTCTTGCTATTCTGCTCATATAGTGATTTGTTAAAGTACAGGAAAATCACAATGCCCCTATCCCGTTATTCAAGTAATTTTACATTTTTTGGTCATCAGTGTATGTTTTGCTTATTGCATGGTTTCTCCAGGTTACTGTCTGCCAAGTAGTTCTAGAATTATCTCATGTGAAATTATGTGTATAGCTACTTTAGAAATGCTTATTGCTATTACAGAAGGCACAGACCACCCCTGGCAAACTACACAACTGTCAAACTATAAAAATGTCTGTTTTTTATGGCCCCATTACAAGGTTTATTTCTATCGGACACATCCTGGACATGTGCTGCAAGTATTTAACGTCAGTCAGCGTAAGTTGATGAAAATAAGATTGGCCATAATTTGAATAATAATAGAAGACTGCCCGCATTTTAATGCAAAAACATTTTTTTTTCAAATAGAATTTCTGTATACTGTGTAACACTGCCAACATATATGTTCTTCGAAAACATACATGAACACTAAAGGAAAAATCTACTACTGCATCACCTTTTCTGGGGGGATATGGTATTTGTTTAATTAATTCTGACTCAAGCCACCCATTGAAGCTTTTTGTCAATACAGTGTGCCAGATTTCAAAGCTCCATAATATTTTTATTGAATTAAAGATATACAGTGTATACAGCTTCTGCTCAGAATGGGTAAAAATACATCCATAATTTACTGGTAAGAATTTGCTATGGGATTGAAATAAAAATATCTATATATGCATGTAGTCATATAAAGAACATGTATGTTCAACACAACATGCCAGTGGGGAAAAAAAAATATTGGTAACGTTAAAATGGTCATGCCATTTCAAGAGGGAAAGTTATGTCTATATTTTATATCATAAATCATCATATAAAGAACATGTATGTTCAATACAATATGCCAGTGGGGAAAAAATTACTGGTAACATTAAAATTGTCATGCCATTTCAAGAGGGAAACGTTATGTCTATATTTTATATCATATATCATCATCAAAGTACAGGGTTTGTCTACTATGCAAAATTGTTCCAGAGAAATTTTATTATGACAAGCAATATTGATCTTGAGAGACAGCTCTCTATGTATGCAAGTAAATGCAGTCTTGTGCAGACATAACATTCTAACATGCTGCATAATACTTTGTTTCCATTAAGCAGCATATATATAACTTTTCTGCATGGGGAATATAGAATATATCCAAAATATATCTGCACTGAGATGGCATTACATCATAAGAAAAACAATCATACATTTTCCCCAAAATAGGAAACTTTTCAGTCATTGTTAAAAAATGACTTCACCAAAAATTCACTCTACTTACTATAGCATTATTACCAGTTCATCTTCAGCACTGACTTGCATTTATATCCCTAGGAATGGGATGTCAGTCTTGTGTACATTTTGTACTTGAGCTTCCAAAGTATAATTTTGTAAAATATAAACTAAGAATCATTAATATTTGAATGGTGCATGGCCTTCTATGCACTGGTTCTGAAGGCAGGATAGCATTTTGTAGTGGCAGTCTGACATATTGCATTAAGCTGTGTTTCCCTTATTGGATTATGACTTATTTTAGGAGGGAGAGAAATGCAGTATATGTTCTGAATATGTGTGTATGTTTAGGCAGTACACAGCAAAATTAAAACTCAGAAATATTTCTTCAGAATAGGGGATTTTTCTGTCACAAGAGAGATGCCTTTATTAAAACACCTCGTACTGACCATGACAATATAGACAGGCCACCTTCAACAGGAAACTGCATTTAATACCACAATGGTAGAATTGGGATCTTATATGCATTTTAGACCAAACTATTCAATTATATCTCCTTTAAAGTCTTAATAAAAATTTTTAAAAGGGGGCTTGGCACGACTTTTTCATTCTCTTCAATAACACATAAAAGTTGATTTTCATACACAGACAATTCCAACTAAGGATCATGGCTATTAACATCAAACACCTCATGTGTATGAGAACCCACCCCCACATCACAGTTATTAAAAAATAATCTCAAGTGCAGTTTTCTACAAAATCTTTTTACATCAATAATTACATCAACCAATTGTGGCATGGTAGTTGGGACGAACTTTGAACTCCTACCAAACACTTTTAAACCTCCAATGGAAATATTTAAATCAGATAAATGAATTACTTGTAACATTTGTACATGAAAATCCAAAGCACCTTTGTTGTATATTTCAATATTCACATCATCATTAGACACAATGGAAACAATGGGAACGCTAGAAACAATAAAAAACATTTTTATGAGACACCAGTCAAAAAGCCAGTCACTCAATCTTTTTGTTGTAATCTTTGGTGCGATTCTTTCTGCCTCTTCCCTTTCCCAGAGAAAAATTCTCCTTCTGCTTCTTTTCCAAGTGCTGTGACTGCTCACCACCATCATCTGATCTAATATTTTCAAAAGACACACTCTTTTTAGAAGATGTTTCAAAAGATGACACTGACAATTCTGGAGTGTTTCTCCAAGGCCTCCGCTGAAAATTGGCTCCATTAGTTCCAACTCGGACTTTCCCAGTTAACAAATCTTAAGTAAAATAAACAATTCTCTTACAGCAGAATCACATTCACTCTGCTGTCTAAACTTGGCCCTACCCCTCTTGGATTTCTGTTGCCAAGCATAAACCATCCCAGCATGGAAATCACCAATGTCATGTAACAGTTTCTTCTTCTTGTGCTCTAGCAAGTGCGTCATGCTCTTATTCGGTTTATTTGTCAGTTTATTTCATATTGTTTAAATGAAACTTAAACCTGAATCAGTTAAAGCAACATAACTCTGAATTATGGGACTCATACTAAATTAGCAGTTCCAGATTTCCTTCTCAGCACCTACACAAAGAAAGAAAGAATGATAAGCTGGAATTGCTTTAACTGACACTAGTGGATGCAGCAATTGTTACCTTTTCAACTATAGTATGAATCTGTGTCTTCTTTGTCAGTACTCATGCAAGAAAAGGGAGAATTAAAAGCTAATGACAGTCAAATGATGGCAGTCTTACCACCAACAGTACACTATCTGAAGCCTTGAAATCCACAAAATATTTTAAAATAACCAGAAAATACAGGAAGGATGAGATCTGAAGATCACAAGTACTTAGCCATTTGCTTAAATGAGTAGAGTATGTCATGGATTCAAAGAAATCAGTTACATGTAAAAGATTCATAGGTAAGTACCAGGCAATCGGTGTGCAGACCATTTCTGGCCTAGCCATAAAACTATAATCCAAAGCTGCCTCTTGCCTTAACCAAGGCAAGACATGATAGACTGGGGGAGAATTTGAGGTTGCCCATCCAATTATCTAGTTTTGCCTTGAAGATTCCAGAAGTGAGGGATACTTTGTGACATGAATCCATCATGCTAACATGCCTTATTTATCTGCTAATGATGGCTTACTTCCTTTAACAAAGTATTTAAGGTAGCATTAGTTCTGTGAAGGAATAGGAAGTCAAATAGGGTTGGGTCTCTCATGGCATGAAAGGCTAGACATAGATTCCTGATATCAAGTAGGAATGGAAATCAAACCAGAAGTAAATAAAAATCAGGCAGCAACTGAATGTGCCAAAAAAGAAAGAATATAAGGTAAAGGACCAGATGAGAAGGCAAGAAATGTGAAAAATGCATAAATATAGTTCCAAATTTAGAAAACTTCTGGAAGAACCTCATGTTGATCAGGAATGGGTAAGGAGAGCCGAATTCAAACCAAGAGATAAAAGGTTAACACTGGCGGCACAAGATAGTGGGCTACGTACACGTTGGTTTGCAAAGTCCATTGAACATTTGGGAGAAACAGACAAATGTAGGCTTTGCAAAACAGAATTGGAAACAGTTGCACACCTCATTGCTGGTTCACCATCATCAGCAGCAGCAGGGGCCCCCCTTTTCCCATTTTTCTCCATGGGGTAGGGTATCATGTTAAATGCCGCCAACTCTCTCGATTCAGTGCCAGACTCCTGCCTTCTTCAACACTCATGCCTGATTGTCACAGATCTTCTTTCACACAATCAATCCACCTCTTTGCTGGGCATCCTCGCTTCCTCTTACCTCATTTCCATCACCTCTAGCTTCTTCAACTGTTCTGCCTTTACTGACCAGGTTTCTGTGCCATACAGTAGTACTGGTTGCAGCACTGTCTTGTAAGCCTTACTTTTCAGATTCTTTGACATTCTTCTGTCATGGACTACACCTGATACTCTATGCTAGTTGGCTGCAGCCGCACTGATTCTAGCTTTGACCTTTTCCTTCAGACTACCTTTCTCATGTACTCCTCCCAGATACTTGAAGCGGTTTACCTGTTGCACTATCTTCCCTTCTATCTCTATTCTCAGCTACTTTGTTGATTTGTCCCCTCCAACCTGTTTGCTAATGTAGTCCATCACCAGTATGAACAGCAGTGGGCTCAGACATGAACCCTGATGTAGACCAACACCCACTGGGTACCTTTCTATGAGTTCAAACACTGTCCATACTTGAGTCATTGGGTCCTTGTACATAGCCTGCACTAATTCTACCAATGTTTCTGGGACATCAAACCACTGCAGCACTGCCCAGATCAGCTTTCTTGGGACCATGTCATATGCTTTCTCCGAGTCTAGGAATGCCCATTTGGACTCTCTCCTCATCTCTAACTTCTTCTCAAGTATCTGTCTCAATGCAAATATTGGGTCAGTTGTGCTGCATCCTGATCTGAATCCAAACTGCTCATCTCACATCTTACATTCTATTACTTTGCATATCCATTTATCAATCACCCTCTCCAGATCTTTCATGCAATATGATAGGAGTTTGATTCCTCTGTACTGCCCACAGTTGCGGATGCCCCCTTTGTTTTTGTACACTGGCATGGGTATGTTTATTCTCCAGTCATCTGGGCTATGCCTTTCTCTCCACACTGCTATTAGTACCCTCAGGAGCCATTTATCCCCTATCTCACCAGCATCATTATCATATGTGCTGTGACCTCATCTGAGCCCGCTGCTTTCCCTGACTTCATCTTCCTTAGTGCTGTTCTTACTTCTTCTAGGGTGGGCTCCTCTTCTTTTCTCATCATAGGCTGTTTCTGGAGCAGTACAGCTTCTGTGTGTTTTTCTTCATTCAGAAGCTGCTGGAAATACTCCTTCCATCTGCCTTTGGTGTCCTCTGGGCTGGTGATTAGGTTGTTGCTGGCATCCCTTATGAAGAGTGTCTGGCTATCTTCATCTTTCTGTCTTTGCCTTGCAACCTGATATAGATTCTTTGTGCCCCTTACTGAATAACTTTCAAGAAGTTGGTACAGTGCCTCCGATGCCCTATTCTTTGCTATTGCAACTTCTTTCTTAGCTTTTTTATTAGCCAACGAGTAGTCCTTATTAGCCTGGTCAGTATTTTCTGTCTCCCACTTCTTCCTGCGCTCCTTTTTTCTTTTGATGACTTCCTGAACTGCATTCCACCACCGGCTTTCCTTATGTACCTTATTTCCATACCTGGCTCGACCACATATCTTTCCTGTAGTCCTATTTTTAGGCACTGCCATTCTTCTTCAACTCCACCTATTTCCTCCTCTTTAAAAACCACATACAGAACTCAAAACCAACTAATCCACAGTAAATAAGATACAAGTCCACCATGAACATCACTGTAAGGATAGGTGAAACAGTAACTAGTATAAAACACTGATACTTTATTAAAATATCATAAGTGCTTTCATCTAATAATAACTTAGACTTCATCAGAACCCCATCTGTTAGCCAAACCTTGTTTAAATAAATGAACCCACCAATCACCACACATATCATCCTGAATAATTAAAAGTTCATGAGACTTCAAAATTTCAAAATTCAAGTACTTCCTAACATTCATCCTACCAATATGCTACTATGTAAACAATATACTACAAAATACATTCATAAAATCGATTAAATGACACAACAACTGTTCATTGCCTAAAATGTTAAGATATACTCAATGCACACCTATACTATTTTAAAACTACAAATACATATCAGAGAGTTAAACTTTCGTATGTTGCTAATGCATCATGTCCTAGCTTGCAACACTGGTTTTATTGAAATATATTCATTAATACCAGGAGGTGTAGTGGCATTCAATAAAATCTGCCACCTAACCTCCTTGTCACCCAGGCTTGCCTTAATGTTACCACCTCTACGTGATATATTAACTACTTCTAATAAAGCAAATTTAAATGTAGTGCAGCTTTTACTGTCCCTGATGTGCCTGTACAAGGCATTATTTTCATCCTTTCTCCTAATTGCATACAAATGGTCATAAATTCTATCTTTTAAATGTCTCCCAGTCTGTCCAACATAAAAACTGGGACATAAGGTACACAACGCAAAATAAATAAATAAGGAGATGTTTTAGGCAATGAACAGCTGTTGTGTCATTGTAATCGATTTTATGAATGTATTTTGTAGTATATTGTTTACATAGTAGCATATTGGTAGGATGAATGTTAGGAAGTACTTCTATTTTGAAATTCTGAAGTATCATGAACTTTTAATTATTCTGGATGATATGTGTGGTGATTGGTGGGTTAATTTATTTAAACAAGGTTTGGCTAACAGATGGGTTTCTGATAAAGTCTAAGTTATTATTAGATGAAAGCGCTTAACCTAGTGTTATTTTAATAAAGTATCAGTGTTTTGTACTAGTTGCTGTTTCATCTATACTTACAGTGATTTTCATGGTGGACTCGTATCTTATTTACTGTGGATATTTCCTCCTCTTCTTGGGGTGCTACAGCCCTGAGTAATTCCTTGAACTGTTGTACTTTCTCTCCAGTCAACTTCCAGGTCTTCAGCCTGGTCTCTGTTGACCTTAGAGCCTTCTCTGACCACTGCTTGCAAGCTGATGTGGCAACTAGTGGTTTATGCTGTGGGCTGACTGCTTCACTGGAAATGACTTTGCAATCATGGATTCTGCCCCAGTGCCTTTTCGTTACTGGGAGGAAGTCTACCTGAGTTGCATGTTGACTACTCTTTTGACTGTCTGCCTTTCTGAACCATGTGTTGGCTACTATCAAGCCATTTGCCAGACAGAAATCTAGAATGGCTTCTCCTTCTTTATTCCTGTTGCCCCAC
Source organism: Protopterus annectens (assembly GCF_019279795.1). Classification (NCBI taxonomy): domain Eukaryota; kingdom Metazoa; phylum Chordata; order Ceratodontiformes; family Protopteridae; genus Protopterus; species Protopterus annectens. The sequence continues at coordinate 512,753,921 of NC_056732.1, forward strand.
CCATGTGGACCCAGGTAGTCCTAGTATCCTGTTCTGTCTGTCCTGATATGTGCATTCAATCAATTCATGTTGCCCTGCTTTATCTAGTAGGTCCTGCAACTGCTGTCTAAATGCACTCTTTTCCTCACTATCACAGCCCTATGGGGCATAGGCTGACATTTTGAATACTGCCCTATCTTACACTGGGGTCTTACTGCCATGAGTCTGTCATTAATTCTGATGATATCCCTTACTGCCTTCTGAAGCCTCTCTCTCACAACAATTCCTACACCATTTCTAGCCTGCCCTCCACCTGAGTAGTAGACTCTGGATCCCGCTGCACTGCCCTTACATCTCATTTCCTGGATACATAGGATGTCCAGCCTCCTCTGTATCATCATGTCATCCACTTCTAAGCTGCATCCTGTCAGTGAACCTATATTAAGCATAGCAATTCTCAGTTCATGTTTGGCAGGTTGGTTGGTTTTATGTCTCAACAGAGTTATCCCAGGTAACTCAGGCTGGGGAACTAGACACTGGCCAGCCAGTAGCTTATTGATTGAGGGCTGCTGGCCTCCCACCATTAACATGGGACCCTGGCATGGGTAACTATCCATGCCTATTTTTGGTGATATTAGTCAACATGACCGAATCACCTAGATCCATATTTTACATCGAGTGGTTAAGCCCTGCCACGATGCGCAGAATGTGATCCACATTCTCCTATCTTGAGGATACTGCACACCACAGTAGATGCCCAAAGCAGATGGTCTGTACAACTCCTTCCCCTATAGGGCACCATGTAGAGTTTGTGCTGCTGCCCACAGCTCCATTCATTGGTGAGTTTGAAATGGAAACACTCAGCATGTTTTTCAGACATGGGAGAAACCCCACGAAGACAGGGAGAACATGCAAACTCCAAACAGGCATTGGTTGGAGGTCAGGATCAAACCTTGTATCTTGTGCATGGGAGGCAAAGACCATAATCACTAAGCAATCTGGTTGCGACATACTAATGGCAGAAGGACTGTATACTGAAAGGCATAATAGTGCCATGAGACTGTTGCATTAAAGTAGCTGAAAAACACTAGAAACATGCACCCCAAAGCATCATAGTAAATGATGAAGTCTACATCACATGGAATCATCCGCTACCAACAGTTCATAAGACAGCTGCTAGAAAAACAGATATAGTGGTCCAAGAAAAGACAAAAGTAGCATTCATCACTGAAATTGCAACAATCAGGGACTACAGCATCCTGCATACAGAGAGACACAGAGTTATAAAATATCAGGATTTGCAAGCAAAAATGAGAGCAATGTGGAGAAAGATACCCAAATAGCTCCAATAGTAGTAGGCGTAGTGGATCTTATAAAACAGAGTCTGCAATCATATTTAGATATGCTACTAATGCATGTAACTACATACCAATTGCAGGAGTCATTACTGGGCACATTGTGAGTGCTGGGAAGAACACTTTTGGCTGACATCAAAGAATGAAACAATACTAATTTCATGAACTTTAATCGTACTTTTTCTTAGTAATGGGGTCCAATCCCATCATGGTATTAGAAATCAAAAAGATTTAGAGAAATTACAAAGGGGAAGTCATTACTTTTAGTAGATCTAAAATGCTATGGATAAACTTTTCCAGTATAACCAAGATATGTAAGGCCCAGATGTCCATGGAGAAGGGATGGGAACAAATGTCATGTAAGGGTGCTACCAGAGGAAGTAACACTGTGGTAGTGGGTTGTCTTGTAAATACAGCTGCTGGATATTATTGTAAGGGTCTGTGCTCTACCATGACTAATGGTAAAGGAATTATTGCTAAAAGTAAGCTGAATCAAACATGACTATTGTTAAGCCTTCAGCTGTTATGTGTCTACCCTATTTAGGGCCATGGTAGCGACGCCTTTTCAGATACCATTGGTCATGTTTCACTTGGATTGGGAAGTGGAACATGGTAACAAGCAGGTTTTTTTAGGATATCTTGGCAGATAACCTAACAGCATAAGACTTAAATGAAGCTGTACCTTGTTTGCTTGACTGAATGTGAATACATGTACACAAAGTAGATGTGGAACACATAAGAGTGTAGACCCACTCAGTCCCCATGCCACCAGCAGAGGCTGGTACTGTAGTTATTTCAGTAGTAGGTAACAGCATCAAGCCTAAAATAAGAACATTTCAAAAAATGTTGGACGACTTCTGAATGGGGTGATTTCAGGAGAAAGGATACACAGCAGCAGTAAGCATAAATTTGAGCCACTGTAGTCAAAATATTATCTGCCTCTTACTCGGAAGGATCAAGAAGAGGGTTGAAATAGGCACAGATCTCAGAAGGTGGAGATGGAAAAATGGTTTTACTCATATCAAAAATATACATCTTCCAAGGAAGTGAACTGGGTGATTGAACTTTAAAAATAAACTTTCTTACTCTGACTTCCAACACATGCAGCATCTTACAAATAAAGGAAATTAGGTGATTTAACCTTGAAAATAAACTTTCTCCCTAAGCTATTTGCCTTGGGGGTTCTTAGAAAAAAAGTGATTTGTGATTTAGAAAGGAGTGGGTGTCAGATATTTATTTTTTATGTAACTAGCTGTATATTTCATTAGAATTATAGAAATTACAGCTATTTATAATAGCATGGAATTGTTTACAGCTGTCAAGCTAAACATTTCCTTAACAAGTTACATTACCTCACTTTTGAAAGGAATGGATCAGATATTCTAGCAGCTTGTTTTAAAATAAGTGTTTGAAAGCTGGTCTTGGAGCATAATAAGCCAGAAGGAATGCTGTTGTTTTTTTTTCTTTTTGTCCAAGACTGTTACTTGGACATTTATTTTATGTGCACCAGAGCAGCAGATGCCTTTTTCTTACATTTTGTCTAAGACTACTATTTGAATGAAATTCTATCCTAGGGAGAACCATTAAACTAATGCTTTGCAGATGACAGACTTATTTGGACTTTAGACTTCAATCAATTGCTACAAGTAAAGGAAATGACAGCAAGAAATAAAGTTAGTTATTTTTTATCCCGTCAGTCTGTTTAGAGAAAACACTATTTTCTACCTGCAAATGTCACACTGTCTTTTAAAAGCATATAGTTTATATTCCTTTCATTTGTAAAAGCTTGTGGCTGATGCTTTATTAGTTAAGGGTACTGTCAGAGTATTTGCTTGATTGTTGGTATCCACTCTGTTAAAAAGCATGACAGGTGACGGTCATAACCCAAGGCAGCAGAGAGCATTTACCATGATATTTTAAAGTAATTATATACATAACAGATGCCAGCGATGCAGATTTTTAACCCCACCCTCATTTGTCATATGTCTGATGGCAGATGTGGGATTCAGTCTCCATCCATTCATTACACTGCCAACAAAGGAGATTAAATGGCCAACGCAAACAACTCGAATCCAATCACACTTATAAGTAGTGTCCACGAAACAAGGTACCAATGGAGACAGATTCTTTTAACATGGCTGACAACTATTTTTCTATGTATTACTTAGTAACATAGCATTTTATTACACTGTATGTTTGGCAAGCATCATATTAGAAATGAAAAAAAAAACTGCAAGTTTTTTTTTATGATGCATGGCACTGCTTGAACGTTCTCTGAAGTTCCAAGATCAAAAATGTTTCTGCCCTTGTTAAAGCTTGTTTTGAATTATCACCACAGTTCAATCTAAAATCTAATGTATTTACACCAGCAAATGTATTCAGCTTCATGTTTTTAATAATGTTTTCAAGTGAACTACAGACAAAAATCATTAGTGCTGCATTATATCACCTTTATCTGTCTTTAATACGTTTAATTTTTAACACTCAAAAAAAATATACTCTCCGTCTCTATTTTCAGAGATATTTTTCTACCACAAAATCATTCCAAGTGCTCCTTATTTTGTAATACATTTTCCGCACAATGGCTGCCAACACTGAGGGATCCTAGCAGTTTCATGTTTGTGTGACAGCTGCTATTGGAAAGGACAAGAAAGGATTTAAAAGTAATTATTTCCCCTACTGCTAGCAGTGGAAAGATTTTCATTTTCATTCATATAAATTTACAACAACAATATATGACTTTCTATTGTTTAACTTTAGAGTTTTTCCTTACGCTTAGATGTCTCGTGGCATTATATTTTATCTTTTCTTGCTATTCTGCTCATATAGTGATTTGTTAAAGTACAGGAAAATCACTATGCCCCTATCCCTTTATTCAAGTAATTTTACATTTTTTGGTCATCAGTGTATGTTTTGCTTATTGCATGGTTTCTCCAGGTTACTGTCTGCCAAGTAGTTCTAGAATTATCTCATGTGAAATGATGTGTATAGCTACTTTAGAAATGCTTACTGCTATTACAGAAGGCACAGACCACCCCTGGCAAACTACACAATTGTCAAACTATAAAAATGTCTGTTCTTTATGGCCCCATTACAAGGTTTATTTCTATCGGACACATCCTGGACATGTGCTGCAAGTATTTAACGTCAGTCAGCGTAAGTTGATGAAAATAAGATTGGCCATAATTTGAATAATAATAGAAGACTGCCCACATTTTAATGCAAAACCTTTTTTTTTTTTCAAATAGAATTTCTGTATACTGTGTAACACTGCCAACATATATGTTCTTTGAAAACATACATGAACACTATCACACATTAAACACTTTCAGTACAATGGTTAGGTGAACCCAGGCAATGTCAATGAGACAAGACAGAGAAAGAACGTGCTTCTAATTTCTCTTTCCTAACATAAAAAGAGCATATAGCACATGTATGCTAAAGTAAATTCAGCCTTATATCATGGTTGCCATCAATGGTGACATTTCCTTTGTAGATTCAACAATGTCATGTACTCCACCTGTATAAGAACCAAGTCAATATCAGTTTAACTATGTATCTGTGCACTGGATGTGCATCCTCCCCTAGAAAGATTGTCACAAGAAAGCATAAAATGCCTTCTTATGAACAGTACCAGTGAATCTAGTGGATAGGGTTGCCATCTGTCTTGCTTTCTGTGGAAAAGACCCAGTTTGGACAGGTCTGTTCTACTACTGCGGGTAGGGGCATGAAAATATAAATATGCTGATACTTTACAAGAATTACAAAATAAATAGTTCTGACTTTTCTCTAAATGTCACATTCATCTTTGATATACCATTTAAGTCATCTTACTACATATAAAGTAGTACAAACAATAAACATTTAAAAGTTAGTGATGCAGACTTATGTAAATGTGTCATAACAGGTGATAACTGCCGTTGAATCAATGACTGATCTAACTGCTTGAAAGGCATGGCTACAATGGAAGCAGCTATGAATCAGTGTAAGTTTTCTTATTCTCTGCAATAAAGACAACAGAAAACAGATTCACACATCTCTGGCTTTTAATAGCACCTGCTGAGTTCCTAACATCAGCAGTACTAATTACCCATTCAAGATTTTCAGCAGTACCTGACAGGATAAGCTACAAGTTTCTCCGTCTGTGGTAGGTCATGCAGACAGACACAAATTCCTATGCAAGATATGTGAGATGTTAAGCTAAAAAAGGTGGGTGGTCTTTGCCTTTCTGGATTCCAAGGCAAGGAAACGAGTGCAAGCAGGTTTCTGGTACCTGCACAATAATGAAACCATATTGTAGGGAGAAAAGCAACACAAGGGTTGACTTAAACTGTAAGACAAGGTGGAGTTTTCCTTTAATGCTCACATTCTAGACCATTCAACGTGTTCTCACATTCTAGACCATTCAACGTGTTTTTCTATTTCTTAAGTTGCACAGTTCATTAAAACAATATTACTTACTAAAAAACAAACACGATATCAAAAGACATTTTTTTTATTTAAAAAGTAGTATGATGAATGCGTCTTCATATTCCAACAATGAACTGGAAAAACACCATCTGTACACAATTAAGCTTTTCTTGCGATGAAAACATACAAATGTAAAAATAAAGCATTTTTTGCACTTGCATTACGGTACCATGAAGCAAAATTGTCACAACATATACACAACAAAGAGTGATGCTGGGACATAAAAAAAGTTTTGATCAATACATTATATAATAAATTTTAAATCATATCCATAAATACCCATTTTTTAACAGGTAATAAATTTATACACTGATAAAAAGATAAAAAATGTATTTACAGTTCTGTGCCCCAAAAATAATAGAAGAGATTTTTTTGGCACGTGAAATAAATTAAAATAATGAAAGCAAAGCAAATGAATTTTTCACGGTCTGCTTTAGTTTTTATATGCAGAGTAACATTGGAATGTCTAAAACCTTCTTTTATACAAAGTGGGGTTGGAAAATACTTTATTTTGTAATACAAATGTACTGTTCTTTTTAGTTAATAATGTGTGTGTGTGTGTGTGTATCAAGGTGACATAAAATGTGTCAAAACATCCATGGTCATTTACTATGGGTTTCTATGGCACTTGCAAAGTCAGCTCAGAACAACACAGCATAATTGCTAATTCACAAAGGATGAGACACATGTCCATCTTGGTGTTTTAATCTTTCACCAGTTTTAGAAGTTGAGCAGGAATATCACAATAATACAACTAGCAACTGATGACAATATAATGAAAACAAATGCAACACATAATACTTAAAATATAGTATAGCAAGTCTTTTATCCTGATATTTAATACAGAAAAAAAAAAAAACAGGTCATCCTCAACATACATGATTCTTCTCACTGTAAAAGAATTCTAAACTCTAAGCACCAACCAGATGGATACTGGTAGAAAAAAATAACCTAGAATAACTGGAAACCTACTGAAGGCCCTACACACATGGCATCTCGATGCATCTTCTATTACCGTTACCTGGACTGTACTGTACTTCTGTGTACTTGGTGTAACCACAAAGTCTGGCTTGGACACGGAGAGGGCTATTCAGCAGACTTCAGGTGAACCCGCATGTTAAAAAAGGCTTAGTGTTCAGCTTAAGCGGCGATGTACATTTACATCTATAACAAATGACTGCACTCTTTTTGGAGACTATTTCCCAAAATTTATAGCTGTTGTAAACCACTACATTAATTGATAAATATTTTATATAGAAACAAAGACAGTGAAAGTGTGGTAGTGTGATATTCCTAAGGGAAATGAACCCAAGATGCTTCACAACAACAAGTCTGCATAAAAAGGTGAGAAATAAATATTTTCTGGATATATTAAAGTATGGAAAACCTATAGAAGCATTTTTTAGACCACAATAATGGAAAATAGTTTATTTCCACTGCCAATCTCTCCTTCAAAAGGATCAATGAAAACAAGCTGGTGCTGTGTTTCTTAATTTGTTGCTTCAGAGTAACAGAAATCCCAAGCAGCCACAATGCAAACAAACATTTGCAACTACCACAGATTTCTCCACAGTGCTAAAAGCACTCTTACAGTTTTCCTTCCTAAACCTTGCCACAGGATAAGATTCTAGTTGCACAACAGCTGTGCTACATAATGCTTCTACAAAAACACACATCCTTAAAACTAGGCTGCTGACAATACAAGTGTGCTTTAGTACTGGAGCAAGAACTCTACAAATCAAAACTGCATATTTAATTTTGCTTCACAGTTTTGGGTCACATCTGATTTTGGGATTTCCAGAAGGTACGCGGTGGGTACTGTAATCAAACTTTTATAAATGCAGACTGCAAACTACAGAAAAAGTGGCAAAAAAAAAAAAAAAAAAACCTGCAGAATCGTAAGTGTTCTCTTCATCTACAAGTTAAAAACCTGAAGCTACAAGGCAAAGGGCATGACAGCAGGGCTTAAGACAAGGAATTTATACAACAGAATGTCCCAGATTGGTGGTACCAATTAAGCAAAAAAAGCACTAATGTATCATATACCTCTCACCAAATGAAAATATGTAGTGGAATTTACCAGACAGAGGCAGATAGCCTTTAAAAAATAAATAAAATAAAATAAACAGGGCCACAACATGTTGGCACATAAGCAATTAAGACAAAAATGTGACAATGCGGGTACAGGCACTTAACTGTAGCAACCTAATACTGACCCAAGACTAGACGTATGAAATGGACAACACGGAAAATGAAACACCCTCTTTCTATACCGTTGTCATACACAAGATGAACTGATTTCTTGCAAGCTTCTTACTAACCCAAAATACAATAACTGAAATTTGTACTCTACGAATGTTATCCAAATTTTGTGAAGGTGTAAACTTTTATTACAGGACTTGAGATAAATAGTATACCTTTATTATCCAGAGACATTTAATGCAGTTCATAAAAGGAGTATACCAAAACATAAACATACACGCGCGCACACACACACACACACACACACACACACACACACACACTTTGCAAAACAGCTAAAAGTCTCAATCCTTTTAACCTCAACAAAAAAGAGGCTTTTAGACAACTCAGATTTTCAAGGAACTATTTAACATTCCCAGGAACCTTATAAAACAACATGTTGCAATGGCTGCTACAAGTAGTTTCTCTGCATATTCAGGCACCACACAGGCCACCAAAGAGCACATGGCCAAATCCTTAAATAAATTAAATAATTTATAAAATTTCCATCTGTTAAATACACTGAGGTGATATTAAGCATGTTAGGATTCAGTTTAGTTTTGCAGCACCTTCACAAATTTATGGCCATCATCCCAAAAAATAAGTCATATATACTTAAGATGGTAGCATTTAAATTCATTAATGCACAGAAAGCATTTGAGCATAAAACTGGCAAAAAAAAAAAAAAGATGAATCATCAGATCCTTTCACTTTCTTCAAAGAGAATCTTAAAAGAGCAGTAAGCAAAATCTACAAGCTTAAGGCTATGCGAGCAACTCGGAACAAGCATCTTATGCACTGTAGACTGAACTGATAGAAACATGGAAGTCAGAGACAGGTTAGGCAGAAAACGGTCATAATGAAAAGTGAATGAAAGCCGTCTAAAATGCTAGTTATATGTAGGCGAGTGCATTCATGCTTACAAGCCTCTCATTACATGGGCTGCCACTTCCTATCTTCAATGAAGGCACAAGAACCCTCTTAAACAAGGGAGCATTATTTGATGCATCATAGCAACAGCTATATCTTTAGGTTAAACTGACCTTTATAAAAAGATATCTGTAAACCACAACACATTTGAGTGAAACAAGGAACAATGAAGGAAAAAAAATGGGGCTTGTACTTTTAAATCAGAGCTAAGTGGTCAGATGGGTGGGGGTCCAAGATTAGCTGCCTAGAATTATTGTAATGGTAAAAGTTTACCACCCAGAAGTATTAGATAACCCCCAAAACAATGCTGCGTCTTGAAGACAAAGAACAGCAATAACATTTCTCACCCATTGCAGAAAAAAACAATAAAATGTCTGGACAAATGAATTGAACAGGGAGGACCAGCATATTTTTTGGGTCATGGCCGTGTAGTCACTACAGATTCCATATCTACTTCATGACAGTGTTTTGTCTTTTAAGATCAGCGCTACTAAAGACTACAAATATTGCACCTTCCGGTCCTTGTAGCAAACCACAGTGCTGTCTCTAGAGGAACGGTGTGCATAAATAAAAAAAATAAAATAAAATAAATAGCAAAACATGTTTAATATGATTGTACAGGTAATACTTCTGAGGTATTACTAATCTTAAATTATGTAGGTAGAGCTTTTTAAGACTGCTTATTTTATCTCCACGTAAAGTTGTTACAATAAATAAATGCAAATTACTGTGCATAGTGTACACTGATCAGTTTGCAAACCTCTGTAGAGCACAGAGAATTATATTTAGTTCAAATTCTTAAATTATGAATTTAACCAATTTTTGAAAAAAAAAAATACAGTTTACAAAAATAGGGGTCTCAAGTTTTTGCATAGCAGCTTTTCAGGAAAAATTAATAGGGGCCCCATTTTGCAAACCACTTTTTGACACCAACATAAATTAGGAAAACCATTAGAAAAATACACATTAAACTTGGTAGGGTTATATAGACCACTTTAAATACCATGTTAAATATGTAGTCCTGGGATGCATTAACAAAATCTCCCTGTATGACAGAGTTCAACATTCTGAAACAACAAGGCTGCAAGTGTTCTTACAAATATCAAGTTTTTTTTCTCTTTATTTAAATGTCAATATTATTATTATTTTAGAAGTCTCTAAGTTTAGCCTTAGACTGTCCGAGGATGGTGGAGAGACTTCTGGGACAGATTCATTCAGACAGGCCAATCAAAGACTCGATAAAGCAAGAGCTCTGGTCACATGGTAAAGGAAAGGTTGAAAAGGGAGACTGGAGCTGCAGTGCTGAAGAGTTATAAAGAGAACCTGGGCTAAAGTCCAAGAATGAATGAAAAAGTTCAAAGGAGTCTGAGGACAGGCTAAGGTCAGTGTAACTTTTTGAAGACTGCTCTGTAGATAACGCAGTGTGTGAACAATTATCACTTTGTTTCTCAGACGCAACTTTTAGAGAAAAACTAGCATCTTGATTAGCATTTTCATCCAAACAGTCTGGGATGGCTAAAGTGTTACTGTGGTTTTCACAGGACAGTTTCTCAAGAAATGTGCCAGTATACCCTTCAGCAAGGTCATTTAAAAAGTAACTGAAAATGTTGTTATGGTCGCCTTCTGCATCTTCATTGTCCAAGTCACTGAAATGAAATATCCTAGCCAACTCATCATCATCACCATCAGACTGTGACTTATCCATCTGAACTCGCTCACAGTTCTCAGAGTCATCACTCTGATTGGATGAGACAGGAGAGCCAGTCATGTCGCTGCTGCAGCTGTTCTCCTCAACTTTTTCTAAATCCATGCTGAAGTGAAAGGCTGGTGTTAGTGGCACTGTCCTATCTTCAAATATGTTCTGCCTTGCCGAATGTCCAAAATGATGCACTCTCTCAGAAACTAAGGTTTCAGAGTCAGTACTTCCATTTTCATTAACTTCCTCATTCTGTTGTTTCTCTTCCACTGTCAATCTTCTAATCGTATAGATGAAATGGGATTGTACTCTATCAGAATTAAACTCAATTCGCCCTGCTGTATTTCCACAGCCATCCTTTGTGCACCCACAGGGGAAAGAGGAGCGATCCATCTGCAAAAAAACATAAGAAATATGACAGCGCAATGGTTTACAACTGCAGAATTTCATTTATACAAATCTAAGAAGGCATTATTGCCTTGTTTATGTGTGCCTGACATAACCACAAACCTAAGCAGGACAACTACTGATCAGTGACCTCCACTGACAAAGGAGGTCACCCCACCCCACCATGCAGGGTATTTTAATGGGAATGCATGCAGGGGTTTTTTTTCAGTTGTGGAGCAGAAGTTATGAAAGTGATAAAAAGTACTAAAACCTGAATTTAGTCTGGCAGACAGCCAAGGTAAAGACTTGCAACCTTTAGAAATGTGAACACGTAAACATGAAGCAAAGGAATATGTAAATATTTTAACATGAAACTGTTATCTCATACTTCATGTGTTTTTAGACTTCTGTCCATTTCAGTTACGACAAAAGATGGATAAACAGTCAAAGGCAAGGAGTCAGGAAAACCAAAGGAAGTAGAGCTTAGCACAAACCTGACATTTGATTCCTTCAAGACTACAGCTACACGTATCAGGCTCACAGAATCCCTGGCAGTTACAGCCACAGTCTTCTCGAGAAAGACGAAGCTCATGAAGTTCACGTTTTTCATCCTTGTCGATTTTTTTAACCCCTGACATTTTCAGCAGCATTCGTCGTCTCTTGGCAGAGTATGGCTGAAGGAAGAAACCATCTTCAATGTCAACATTACTAACATCGACTTCGTCATCAGAAATGTCATCAACGGTGAGCTGGGCAACTTCTTCTGGTGGCTTGGTACCATTCTTTGTGAACTACAAAATTGCAAAAATATATATAAATAAAAAATTCAACATCACAGTCTAACCAGTATTACAAGACTCTGGCAACTTTCCCTTTCACACAGTAGGCAAACAGAAGCTCGCATAACAAACCCATCACCTCTCAATAAAAAAGGTGAGTAGCACTACACAATCAAGATATTGCTGATAAGAAACACTGATCCTTGGCCAAATGGGGCATGACAATGTTGTTGTTGTCTTTTGGCTTTTCCCGGTTAGGGGTCGCCACAGTGGAACTCCGGTCCGCTAATGATTGGCAGTAGATTTTCACGAACGCTGAGGTGCCAGCTCAACGTTCAACCTTCAATGAAGGCGCGCCCATTTACGCATGTCTTTCGAACGCCCACCCAGCCGCGGGGAGGACATGCAGACTCTACACATATCAGGTAATATTGTAATATCATTTCAGAGAGTCCTGCTGAACAGGATAACAATGATGAGACTGCGACAAAAGCTGAGCTGCAAATTAAGTAGCACTCCTAAATCTGGAAAACACAAGCACTCCCAGTTATTCCTAAAACTATTCTGTGATCAAAAGATTTCTGACTTTGAAAAATACTGCCTCTTTACAAACACAGAATCATTTTTTTTTATTTAATTCAGTCATGTCAAATTATGCAATATTACTTGCTAACCTTCAATTTAAGGGCATCCAATTTTTCTTCCTTTAATCTATCTTTAAGTTTCTGTCTCCGAAAGTGATCCTGTTCTTTAGCGAATTCTTCCAGTGTGTACTGTTTGCAGCTGTTGTGTCGTCTAAACATTCCCAGTGTGCAGCCTCCACGACTTGGTACACTTGTAAACCCTTGACATCTCTGGAAGTAGTACACAGTAACCCGGTCAAACTGCACGCTATTCTTCTTTCTTCGCTTAGTTTGTTTCATGATGGACACAGCTGAAAAACAAAAAAAGGAGTGTGCATAATCAGTGAAAGCACTACGAATGCAACTAAACGACAGGTACATCAGTGCATTATTTGTAAAGGAAATTTTATACAAACTACTGTCCAAAATTCTTTAATACCATAACTAAAATGTTTTAATGCATCTGATGTGACAAAGTTATTGAATGATGACTTTTTAATGTCAAACTGACTTTCAAGGTCCTAAACAAAGGCAAAAATTGAAGAGGATATACATTTATTCTCTCACACACAAATTCCATTTTGTCTGCATGTGTAGCCATATATCTCTTTCAATGCATATAAACGATTCAGCTGTTAACTAAGGAAACTGCAACGATGTAACAATATTCAGCTTTAGCTACGTAGCAAAGGCACTTGGGTGAATGCAGTACAAAACAATCCATTAATATGACACACACACACACATTAGGAGTTGCACAGGACTAGTACACAAAGTAAAAGCGAAAAAGGATCAGAATGTTCTAACTGCTCGAGCACAGCTGTCTCTGTACAGCAAAGTTTAGTTTACAAAGGCTGCACTCCAACTTGTCTTCCACTTCAGCCTGCTGAATTTTCAGTGTTGTGCAACACTGAAAAGCTGACAAGACCAATTACATGCCTTCAGTTTCTCAGTGCCTAAAGGGAAACAACCTAGCTGGTACTGATGACAGAACATATTCTGAAACCAACCCCCAACATACAGTGCCGGCATGCTTAATCCCACACTAGTTATACCATCCTCAAAAGAATTGCCTGGCACTGGCAGCATAACAAAAAATCCTACAGACCTGTTCTCTGACGGTTAGGGCCAGTTGTGAAAAATCAGTTTTTCAGAGACTTAAACAGATGCTTTCCAAAACATGCATTTCTATGCTCACCACTGCAAAACTGGCTTTGATTGGCCTTTTCTCTCTTCTGTTCCCAGAGCTATTTTCTTATAGTTTTCTGCATTATTTTCTTTTCAGTCATCATGAATGCATGTTAGTAAGGTCATTAAACCAAGCGACAAAAATGCACAGTCCCAAGACAGGCTTCAACTGCAAGAGGATGACTGGAAGTAAATGGGGTACAGTACAAGTATCATCACTCAGTGGAATGACTGCTGTTGCTGGGTAACACTTCCAGGGTTTAGTAAAGCAGTATACACACCTTTCTACTACCGCCTCATTATAGAGAGAGCTAAATGTTATGCACATCTGTCCCTGGTTTAATACAGACATCTGATTACAGCAAATGCAGGATTCAGCCTAGATCTACAAAGGACACACATCATTTATCATCTGGGTGCTTGTTAATATGGTGGGGTTAGTAGCCCACATCCAAGTATTAAAAGCTTGAGAAGACATCCTTTATAACAGAAAAACAATATTGGTCACTATTCTATGGCTGCAAGACTGAAGAGTGGGCAAGTAGAATGCTGCATACTACAATAGTACTGACCTGTAGGCATCTCCCACTCAAAGAGTCAAATGCTCAGCCCCAACAAAACAGCTTATACTCTTATAGGTTCATAGGTTCATAGGTTTATACTAGGCTATCTGCCCTAAGGCATTTATAAGCCTAGCCCAAATTATTGTGGCTTACGCCACCCCTTATATGAAAAAATACTGTGCCCATTAGTTTGTTGTGCCTCGGTCCAGCAGTGACCCAGAGATGATTCCCGGGGTAAACCTACGATCTCCCATCCACAGGTCTAGATTTCTCTTGAACAGAGTCAGCGAGGTGCTCTGCCTCACATGGACCGGGATTTTATTCCACAGCATAGGAGTCTCTGAGTGATAAATCTATCCCTCCAGCACGTCCTATTTATATCCGTGCTAAGGTTTAAGTCGCTTGCTCTAGTGGTTTTGGTGGATTTGGATTTTTGAGGTGGAGCATGTCCATTAATTCGGGTTGGACATGGCCTTGTATGTCAGGCACATGTCACCTCTGAGCAGACGGTATGCACTGAATAGAGCTGGAGTTTCTTCAATCTGGCAGCATATGACAGATTTTGGAGTCCTTTATCCTTTTGGTGAGGAACTTTTGGGGTCTCTCCAATTGCTGCAGATGTCGGGTGAGATACATCCCGAATGGGGCATTGTACTCGATCATTGGTCTGATAAGTGAAGAGTACAGGGGAACAATGACCTCACTAGATCTGGATGTGAATCCCTTCATGATCAGGTGGGCAATGTAGAAGGTCTTTCTAACCACTTTAGCAATGTGAGTGTCAAAAGAAAGGCCACTGTCAACCTGGGTCCCCAGGTCCCTGATAACCTCTTCTGTGCTTAGTGGATTGCCACCTATATGGTAGCTTGGGGTTACCTTGTTTTTCCCGGGTATGACTATACATTTTTGGCGTTAACTTCAGGCCATGGCTCTGGCACCAGCTATCTGTTTCCGTGAGTCCCTTCTGAAGGATATCCGTGTCCGATGCACTTTCCACTATGGCCCAGTTTGCAGTCATCTGCAAACTTTGTCAGCCAAAGTCCTCCCATGTTGGCCTGTACTTCTGAGAAGTAGATGCCAAACAATAGGGGCCAAGGACCCTGTGGGACACCACTTGTGACCGGCTTGGAGTCTGACACAGCGCCAGCAACTCTAACCCTGTGGGTTCTGTCCTTGCCAGTTTGCAACCCATCTTGTGACATATGGGTTTACATTTAAGCTGGTAAGTTTTTCTACAATACCCGAGTGGGGTATTGTGTCGAAAGCCTTGCAAGGTCAAGGTAGGCTGTATGGACTGCCTTTCCTCATCAATGGCCTTGGTGACTATTTCAAGAAGTCGACCAAGTTCAAAAGGCATGATCTTCCCTTGACAAAGCCAAACTGGGTCGGGTCCAATGTCTGCAAGTCCCCTATATCTTTGTTTATGAGCTCCATTATGATCCTCTCCATAGCTTTGCAGACTAGACTTGTTAAGCTTATGGGGCGGTAATTACCAGGGTCCGTAGAGGCGCCACCTTTGTGGAGTGGGACCACAGTTGCCGTACGCCACTCCTTGGGCACGTATCCTGTGGTAAGGCTGAGATTAAACAGCTGCCTTATGTGCGGGTTTAATTCCTCATTTAGCTCGTGTAGCACACAGCCGGACAAGCACATGGTCTGGTAAAACTTCAAGGCAATGACTTCCAGTACTAACTTCAGGCAATTCTGCTTTGGACAGCTCAGTGGCCTGGGGTAGCTACTGTCCAGAACACAAACAGATTAAGATTTTCAAACCATTCCAGAATATGACACCATAACTGCCATGCTTAAGCCTGTCCTGAAGCTCCATTTGACACCGTAACTGCAAGCTCCACTAAGTGACCATATGCATTAAACGGATTCACTCAGTTCCATAGAAGCACTAATATTATTTTCCAGGTATAAACATACACGTGCACTTTTTTCTTACTACTCAAAGTATCAGTTCCAACAAAGTTGCAGGATTCTGATCATTCAAAACTTTTAAAACACTCCTGGGCAACATTCTTACAAAATCTGCTGACGTTTGCTCTAACAAGCTGCATAATATTACAGGAAAGCTTGAGTGTATTAAGATCATTCAACACCCCCACCCCCATCCTCTCTCAGGTCCTGCTGTCTTGTCATCACAGGGTGTGCTTGGTCACTGATAGAAAACATGTTGCAAGCAGTCAGTGCCCGTTTTAGATTCTGCAGCCTTCAAATTGCCTAGAGCACAGACAGTAGGACACAAATTGTTAATTCAATCCCATACAAACAGATCTCGTTAAAAGATGTAACTCAATCAATACCACCTTCCAAAGTAACAGTATTTAATCAAGGGTTAAATAATTATATTATCAGTCAATAACACCAGTATACCATACAAATGATTTTTCCCCCCTAAACCTTAAGGCTAAAGCCTCTACTTTAAACCATTCCAAATCAACATCTGTACATCTTTAGCAAAACCACAGACTTACACACCCGGTTATGTCAGAACTTGTATGACATCAGATATATGCAGAAAACATAATGTAAGGATACTATGCACAGCACATATTTATCAAAACAGCTAACAGTCAAGCAATAAATAAAGGATGATTAATAAGATATTTTACCAGAGATCCTAGCCTTCCAGATCTTTCACCACTTTTTAGTACTCCAAACAAGCAATATTTAAATCTGTTCCAGTCATGGTTTAGGTCCAACAATTTAGGCCACAGATTAGAAGGCACGCTACTACATGGATCTCTACTCTTTCTGTAAAACAATTCCTCCTTGTGGCCTTCTCTGCTAGCATTCACTTGGCTGTGATACTAAACCAGGGCTTTTCGACCCTTTTTGTAGAAAGAAACCTTCCCAGTGGTCTCATCTAGGACAATGTGATACTGAAACTTGGAATACTTTTTTTTAAACAAGTTCAAGTAAATATTATTAATACTTTATACATATTCTCAAGCCAAACAGTTTTAAAACCAATCCCTCTCACATTCACAAAGTTCATCTAGTGCTAACAAATACATCATGACAGCTATATACTAAATAGTTTTCCTTGCCTAATACGGTGTCTCAGGCCAATCACCAATCTTCACAAGATAAGGATATGAATAAAACCAGATATATAATATACAGCCCAATAGACTTTGTTACTTCCAACTTAAATGAGGAGACACACATGCATACAACACTACACTCGCAAAAAAGAAATCTGTAGAAGTGAGACATTACAATTTTCAACAGAAGCTTCAGTAAACATACTTGTTAAAATGTAGAAAAAAAAAGTTATTTAAACTTTTAATACTTACGGGAAAAGTTATTTGAGCAGATAGTGCTCGCCTTCATGTCACCTCCACAGCACTCATCCTCAAAATCCCAGCTAGAGGAGGTGCAGGACATTGAAGATGGTGAAGATGAAGAGGATGAAGAGTAGTCATCTTCGAGAGCCTCACATTTCCTTTTCAGTTTTCCACTCATGGTTCACAAGGCTCTTACAAGTCCTGTTAGGTGCAAAAAAAGAGAGAGGAAAAAAATACATTTCAGAACATCAGCAACAAAATCAGTCTGCTAGGATTTAAAAAAACAAGTGAAAGACAACCCTTTTTTAATGTGACACTCAATTATCATTTTGCACTATTAGAGGTCACCCCACAATAAAATACTCAATAAATAAAAATTAGTCAATCATCTCCAAACTTCAGAAAAGAACAAACAGCAAAGTAATACAGTGACTTCAAACCGAACTTCCCATCAGGACATTACATTCTGAAGAGGACAATTTGTCCAAGCTGCTTTTCCAATCCCAGTACAAACAGAAAACATGCTAATTAAGGTTTTGGCAGAGATCTGTAGTTACTCAGACGTATTTCTACTGCAGAGCTGGTTACAACCCAGGCTTAATTTTAATTGAGATATAAATAAACAAAGGGGTGAGCTGGTAGCATGACAATCCCCAAGAAAAGCCAATCCGTCTCCATCAGCAATTACACAACCTATGAAAAAAGAGCTACTACGTGGAAGAGGTCATGGCAACAAAGTAGACACCAGCAGTATCAAAGATTGCACTGTTACCAATAAGAAATGCCAGTCAAAAGCAGTGCTGCCTGCCTGCCAGATTTTTGACTTGAACATATGTTGGGACAACTAAAAGAACCTAGCTAGCCAACTCCAATCAAAAACTTTCACTTGGTTTGCTTAGTATCAGTTTATAACAGCTATCACAGAGATACCTTTTTGGAGAAAAATAAAAACAATCCCACACAGGAAACCATGCCACAGAAAACATACAAAATACTAACCCATTTACAGTTTAGCATGAATATTTCCCATATTGCTAAACTAATTTCTACTTTTTACTGTTAAAAAGTGGGTGAAGACATCAGCATATGACTTCAAACTAATGCAGCCAGAGATGCACAAGAGACATATGGATGCAAAGTACATTTTGAAGTGCCTAAGTTCTTTCAGTATGGGCACTTATGACTGAGGAATGTATGTTGCAGTGATCATGTATGGACATTTGTTTTTTCCCCCCAAACACTCTTTTAAGATGTTACAGAAACAATTTAAAGAAAAGGTCTGTGTGGCCTTCAGCAGGGCTATGAACTAAGGTACAAAGAGCATTACTGCAAAGAGTGAATTAAATGTAGGACTTCTGCTAGCATCTCAGGGGTGCCACAACCTCTTTCTTCAAGCAAATAAGGTAAAAAAACAGTTGTGGACAATCTTGGATATTAACTGCTGTAAGAATGGATTTGCTAACAGTGTTAGTCCCGGTCAACAAGTTGCAAACTGCAGTGCATTTAAAACATGACTGGAGAAAAAGCCCTGCTATATTTCTTCTTTCAGAAGTACACGGGTGCTTCTTTTTTATTGTCTGAACAGCAAAAATGATAATGTTTTCATTACACTGCTGTGTGTACAAAATAAAATGCAAGTGCTATGCAAGAACTGCTTAACAAACAAATAAAAAGTTAGCGACAACTTATGGAGTTACAAAATAAATACTATGTGATAAAATTTCCCAGTTTAAATCTGACCAATTAATAAGTCAGACTTGGAGATTTTCTAGCACTGGTAGAAAATAATGTGAAAATGTGTGCATGTTAAAAAATGATGGAGAAATTATATGCAAGAGGTCTACTTTTTTGTCACTGCTTGTAGCACAATGGATAGGCAAAGTAATGTGTCAGGAAGTCAGAAGCAAGCTGGTATACAATAATCTGCTACTCCACATACGTTTGCCACCAAAATGTGAATGTCATTTAGTGCAACAACTGAAAAGGTCTTTGATCGAAATGCACCCTACTATCAGTCCAACCTTTTCCCTCTCATCTCCACCCATGCCCCTAAAACCATTTAAATTAGAGACTTAACCATACCAGGTTACTAAATCATGGCACACATAGGGTACATTAAGTTAGCAATAAATCTATACTAACTAAATCTCTGTCTTTTTCCATAGACCTTTTTTATTTGATCATCTCGTTACATATAAAATATTTGCCAGGACTAACTGTTTTGAGAAATTGTAAACCACTCAATCTGCCAATCTGCAACACTGCAAGTATGTAATAAAATAAATCAATAAATACGTACATACACACAAAGAAAAAACTACTGCTCTAAATCTCTGACATTTGTCATTCATTTGACAGAAATGTGAATTACATGGGAGCATTTGATTTCCATAGTTTGCCACCCATCACAATATCTTAAGATGTCAACACAGCAGTTCTAGCACAAGTGTGCCAGAGAATCTGCTTCTCAATCTAACCATTATTAACTGAAAGTTAATAATTGCTGCAGACAAGCATAAGCCGACACTGGGTTACTTCACTTCCCCTCTTCCAATCAGAATAAAGCTTCCCAATAATAGCTGCTTTCTTAGAAAACCACTGTGCTCAACTTCCAATAAAAATGCAAACGTTATCCTTCGGAAACTTATGTTCTGTGAGACTGTAACAGCATGGAGACAAAAAATACTACCTTTCTCTGCAGATGGAGACATCAGTCTATTGTTTCCTGGCCCTAATCCAGGAAAGGTGGAACTGAACCCCCCCCTCATTCTCTGGAACACATCTCATCTGACATCATCATGCCTCTTCTAACTCAGTTGTATAAAGTCTCTTCCTAGAAAACAGTCAGTCTACCAAAGACCTTCCACATATAGGACTTCATCTGCAATACAGCTCATACCCAAGCGGGAATAGTCCTGAAATATCTGTAGATTTCTCCTGCTATCACTAAATCTCAAAACCTGCAACCGATCCTCACCAAGACAAAGTACTGCTGCACTGCACAGCACACAAAAAAAAATTAAGATGGGTTTGTCCAGGATGAGAGGAATTAGAAGTAGTCGGGGAATACTGAATAAGTCATGTTCACATGTTCACGCTAGCCAACACATGAAGGTAAACAACAACAAAAAAATCTTGTTCACGTTTTTCCAGCTCCAGTCCTGACCAGTACCAGCTGACTTGTCCTGTGAAAATTACAATTGTATTCCTAATGCACTACAACGTAGGGAACTGTGTCAAACAACATGTACCTGTCTTCTGCTTCTCCCCAAAGCTGCTAATAATAGGTTTAAAAGCATAAGAGCAGAGCACTTCCAAATGCATTTCGAGTTAAAAGTGACGCAAGCCTGTACTTTACATAAGGGCAATATGCTTGCTCATTTACAGCCTTCCTTTTTGATGGAGGAAAAGGGTAAATATCATCCCACCCACACAAACATGCCTTCAACAATGGCTGTGCAATCGCAAATAGTTTTTTTTTTAAGTTAGCACTAGTGCTTGGACATTTCTGAACAACATCTGTAAAAAAGAGCACATCTGAGTCTTCTTGCAAACTTCCCGGAAATTATCAATGAAATAATCAATGAAATAAGAAGAAAACACAAGTCAACACAAGGAATGCCCACCACAATGAATAGTGCATTTGGGAAGTATAACAATGGCCATACAAAGACATCTACAAGCCACTACTCAAACTTGTAACAAGAACACTTCCAGAAACAAACTCATGATAATAATTATCATACTAAGGCAAACTATCAACCAGCATACAACTGCAAACTGCCTTTCAGAAACAAGGCCAAGAAACGCACTGCCTGCAACCATTTATTGGTTTTCAAGCATAGAACAAAATCCACCTATCAGAAGTCACTGAAGATCATAAATTCCACCAGACTGTTATCACATTGCCTTAAGAAGATGACACCTGCTTTAGGCATGGTTTATATCAGTTATAATCCAACATAGTAGCAGCGACAATAGTAGGGCAGAAATAGCATGCATTTAACACAAAGAAAATATGAATGAATATCACCAACAATAAAACCTCAGCTTTAATACTACAACAGTTTGTTTACAAGACCTCTCTATTGCAGTTTTACTCACAGGATGCCCAAAAATAGCAAAACAACTCAGCAAGGAGAAAGAAAGCTGCAACTCGCATCATTTAAATTCAGACATAAAAAAAAAGACAGACAGTAAGCCAAGCTGTGAAAAAGCATTTTAGGAAAACAATGTGACAAACTACAAACACTTCACAAAAATAAAAATGAGTTTGATGAAGCAGATGGTCATAGCTCAAATGCCTGTGTCTACAGGTTCCACTGCCTTAAGTCATGTAAACTAATTTTCACAACTCCAGAAACACAAAGGACAAGAAAGCACTGACTACAGCCTGAAACAGCAAAATGTACACCATAAATGACTGCTGGCAGTCAAACCCATAAACAGAAACTAGCTTCCATAAGCATAACCATTGCTTAGGAAAATGACAGAACACAAACTCCACTATCCAGAAGTGCTTTCAGGCCTACATAAACATTCTGAGATTATACATATAAATATATGGTCCCTATTCTTCTGTTAGGCAAAGATGTAAAGATTGCAGTTCTACCAAGTTTCTCAGGAAACACAGAGGCCCCCTATCACACAGTACTATGTGACGTGCTACAAGACCACCAACATCACACATGTGGGAATGTCTTTTCAAGGAAATTCTCAGTGAAGACTGCCCTAGGTTTCAAATATCTCCTTTTGTAAATCAGTGGTACAGGCCTAAGGACACATTGCATAGTCAGGCAGTGTCAGCAATATGGCCAGAGGTAATGCTTTATTACATTCCCAAGAGCCGCTTGACCGTAAGAATAAACGGAGCACACCCAGACTTTCAACATAAGCATTACCAACAGTTAAGGGAACACAAAAAAAAAAATTACTCAGGTCACTTCACTGTAACCTAATGAGCAAACAGGGTTCATTAAAACCTCATTTTGCTAAAGATATAATACTGAGACTATGTGTACGATTAACTCCACCAATGGTGTATAATCTTCCAGCAAGATAATACAATTTTCCCCTTTGGAAATGTTAATAACGTTTAAATATTTATAATTCAGCTCACTTCCTTCACTATAGTCAAAAAAGAAAAAAAATCGAAGTATACCCAAATTCACACATGGTACTACTCTTACACTGCACTACCACTTTTCTAGACTTTCCCAGATAAGAATATATACGGTGAAAGGGGCTGGTACTGAAAGGACTCAAACATCTGCAGTGATTTAAAGGAATCTCAAGACAGCTGTCAAACTGCATCCCGCACCTTACCCTTGGCATTGCTTCAAATTCTAGATGTGTAGTTCACATTTTCATACTATAGGTGGAGCTAAATCAATACTGGCTGAGAAAAAGACAAGAAAAGTGACTTTTAAAACTGCATCTGTATAATCTTACACTAGGTATTCCAAGTAACCACTGAATTTACAAAAAGTCCAAAGTGTTCCACTTTAATCACAGGTGTAACCAAACATGCAAGTACAAACAAACTTTTTAAAGGGCTTATCATATTGGTCAGTCTCAACTTGGAAACTGAATAAATTGAAAAAGGTCTAAACTGAGCTCTACAATCAGATTGCAGCTTTCTAACATAACGTTTTATGTGCTGTAGCTGTATTTAAACAGCATAACATATAAATGGGGGTCATAGGTGTATACTAGGCTAAAAACCACTAGCTCCTTAAAAAACTAGCTGTGCAACCCAGATGTGACCCGATTTAATTTTACAGGGGTGATTTACTGACCACCTCTGTCCAGAGACATAGGAGCCAGACCAGAGATGAATTTCCGATTAGATCAAGTTGCACTTAAATAGCGATGGGGAAGAACAACTCTACTTCACATGGACAGGGAGCCTGTTCCAGAAAATGGGGATTCTCTAAGAAACATATCCGATTCGCCAACATATACTACTTGTGTTGCAAACAAAAATGATGATGCTTTTTGTTTTGTGGATGTGCAAAAGATTCATCAAAACTGGTTCCAGAGATGCCTTGTATGCCAGGCAAAGGACATCTCTCAGAAGTCTGCATGACACTGAGTAGAGAAGGCTTAAAGGCGATCAGCATAAGACATTGTGCACTAAAGGGGGCATTATACTCTGAGATGGGCCTGATCAGGGTCAGGTACAGTGGTATGATGATGTATCTGGACCTAGATGCTATGCTCGTGCCACAAGTTGAGAAACACAGAAGGATTTGGTTGAAGGCTGTTAACATATACAAGAGTTCGGCATACTTCCCAAAAGGTACTGTAATACATTCCACGGAATTCAGTTTTAAGCCACATCTTTGACAGCAAGTGTTCGCCTGTATTAGACCTCCCTGAAGGGTGTCCTCAACTTTGTGCTAACATGCATTTTCTGAATGATATGAAGTCCGAAACTCCTGTCTTTATTTAGTGACTTCAGACCTAAGATCACCCTAATTATTTGTTAGAAAACCACACATTTTATGAGCGACAAACTAAAAATCCAAGTCACAAATCTGGACACTTGCGAGGTATGTGGGAATTTCACTGCTCCTTATACAGTAATTGATGATTAGTATTCCCAAACGTGCGCGCTGATTGGACAAACCAGTCAGCGTACTCACGGTAAAGCGAACGTTCCTTGCAAGAACAAGTCTCAATAACTTCTCTCCGAGTCGCTAAAAGGATAATTTAAAATGTTAAATAAAAGGAATTTACCAGTAAACTGCTGCACGGAGCGGAATACAATGTACTAAAATAACGGTAATGCCGTCAGCGCCACAATAAGGAGACAAATGACATATTAACTTAGTTAATTCCTCGCGATAGCAGCCAACCCACTGAATTTCTAAATGCGAAGTAAACATTTACTCATTTTCTCAAAGTCTTCTCAAACAATGCATACTTTCTACAAAAAAAAGGCAAAGACAGCAATGCGCTGGGCAGCCACACTGAAAGCAAAGTACATGCCTTTAATGCCCCAAACTATCAGAAGCAGCCGGCAGGGATTTTTCTTTAATTTATGCCCTCATATCATTGCAAAAATTCACGTCTGGTGTGGGTACAAAGTCCTGGTCACATAAACTAAAGATTCAAACGTCTTCTAAATAAAACAGTAATAACAGGGAATAATGGGTGAGTGATTGAAGTAATACGCTTATTTACACCAAACTTTCGTTCACCGGTGGCACTAAAATTATGTGCCCGGTAACATCTGAAACAGAGTTAACGTACCCAGCGGTGCACGGAGCACTTCTCTGTCATTTTTCTCGTTTAAAAGTCCAATTATACTGAGCAATAACTTAACGCAAGACGTTTGACATGATTGTCACTAGTGTTCTTTAACACCAATCAGCAAATATTTAAACAGTATTATCGCCCCGTGCACTATCCGTTCCCATTATCCTGTATATCTCACGTTCAGCACTTGGAGTCGTGACAAGGTGCTAACACTGTTGCCAGGGTTTACCACCACTTTTCTCCGGCACCACGACATAGGAGGAGTAACCGTACAGGGGGGCGGAAACAGTCCGGAAGGAAGGCGGGCTTAAATCCCTACTAGGACATAGGTCAGTGTACTGGGCGGTACTTTGTTAGGCAAAGCTGTAAGAGTATTCTGCAGCTGCAAGCTCCCGTTGTGAGCTGAGCCGAGACACTAGAAGTATACCTGGAATAAGGAAAATCTGCTGAATAAGTCTGAGCACAACAGCTGCAGAGCTAACATCAGGCTAATCCCTACGGGGGACCAGTAGCATACATGCAGAAAATACAAAAGGGGCCACACCTATTATATCCCAGTATTAACCAACAGGCTGACAGAAAAAGAGTTACTTATATGCCTTAAACTGTCCACACTACTTGTTTAACAGAGAGCTGTTACTGTTGGCGATCTCGACTGCTGTTGTCATTCCAGATATTACATATTTTAAATATGCAAGTGAGTAGTACAAGGGCCACCTCCGAGACACTACAGCAAGCTTGCCTATCAGCTTGTAATATCACGACCTTTCCATATTCCCATATAGCAACCACAAAATAGTGTCCTTCCAGTAAAGCCACTGCACTCGGCTAAATGAGAACATCCCCGGGTGTCACTAGTAAAGATAATTAAGGTCCAAAGGTTACATACTAGATACGGAAAACTTTAGCATTCTGCAAGACAAATATATCCAGAAACAATCACTCCGTTCTGCACATAACCACGTCGGGGAAAAAAATAAGTCCGTCTCCACGTCATATGAACTTTGAGAAGTTGCACTCTCATAAGAGAAAGCAGACTCTGCAGAAAGCAAGACACACTGGCGATCAGCGTCCGTCACCTCAAATATACATTTCCACACTCGCTATGCCCCGCCTCCAAAAGCCTTTCAACTGGCAGACAAGCGACAAGCCGAAAAAGCCGTACCTGAAGGAATTAACGGGTACCGTAGATACTCCACTGAGGCACACAGTCGGTGAGAAGCGGCACTACAGACGTGTCATCACAATTTATTCCGCCAAAAGGGATGATTTCATTCTGTGAACCCCAAACCTGCAGCTAACAGCAGAAGGGGACAGTACACAACCAGCAGCTGCAGAGTCGTCCTCTAGTCTGAATGTGTCGGCTGAGCTGCGCTGCCTTTTCCGTCAGTGGAAACTCCTGGACTAGTGACGCAAGCGGTGACACAGCGCCAGCCCACACCACTTCCTGCTTTCCTAGCATCGGCGCTTAGCCTCGAGCTCTTACGTCTGTTATCGGAGAAGTTGAGCGTACAGCATCAACTAATCCTCTACGACACACTCACACACATACACACTCGGCTTACTGTACATAAACTTAGACTGCGCAACATTTTCCCCGTCCCGACGTAGTATAACTACGTTTAAACTTGGGAAGACTTTCTGACTAGGAGGAGGCGTGACAACAGGACGAGACAAGCGTGTAGACAGCAGGCACCAGTGTATATTGTGACTAATCCACATTACTAAGCAATGAATTAATTCATAATTTAAAAGAAGTTGTGCAGCAGTTGATGTGTATTCCTTCTAATACTTTGCTCTACTGTTGAGCCACCACCTGACTACAGGGACTGATAAACTTCTGCATGCTGCTAAGGTGTATTTACTCTTAAATGCTGCTAAGGTGTATTTACTCTTAACAGTAGATTACCACCTGCCTCTCTTTACGCAAGCTAGTCCTATTTGACGGGGACTTGAATATGGCAAATGTTCCGATAGTGTAATAGGAAAAACGTTTTTGCTGACATTCCCAAACATGTTGTAGAAAATGATGATATAAAACAGTCGATTCCGTGGCGAGTACTGATACTACGCACACGTAACAAAACAGCTGCATACTAATATTTGTATTGTTAAAAACTGTTGATTTAAACAACTCTCCTTCCTTAGCTTCCCCTGAAATCTGAGACTCAAGTTTGTCTCGTAGAGTCTATCCATAGAACATTCAACAGCTATATGGACACCAGTCTAGATTGTCCGCTACAGCTTGAAAATTACAGAACAAGCTGCAATTCAATGCGCATCACATCCCAGAAAAATGTGAGGTTTTCTGGCAAATCACTGAGGATTGAAGTCACTGAAATGGCATACATTTGAGTTTCAGACTTCATATCCTTCAAAAAATGCTTGTGAACACAAATCATGTTATTCTAACAACTAAGTTTATAAGATCAGTTTTTAAAATCTGTCCCTATTTTGGATCTTTGTCAGCCCATTATTTTAGGCTTTGTCCAGATTTGTTGTTGTGCTAAGAGGTTGAGATCTATCCTCTCTCTATATATATATATCTCAAGTCTTCTTCTGGCTTTTCCCGGTTGGGTGTCGCCACGGCGGATCACCTGTCCACTTATAATTGGCAGTGGAGTTTTACAGTGTCAAGTTGCCAGCCCGGAACCCAACCCTCCACAGAAGGCACACACACACACCAAGGGATAATTTGGAGTGTCCAATCCACTTACGGCATGTCTTTGGGATATGGGAGGAAACCGGAGCACCCACAGGTAACCCACGCGACCACAGGGAGGGCATGCAGACTCCACACAGAAGGCACCCCAGCCGAGAATCGAACTGGAGAACCTCTTGCTGTGAGGTGGCAACGCTGACGGCTGCAACACCGTGGTCGCCCGTTGTCTCAAGCACATTTATTTATTCATATGCATTCGTACGTAAGAAAGTAAGATGGGCAATCAAATGACATAGAATCGAAAATAAAGTGCAGTACAGACAATATTAAGTAAATACTGCAAAATTACATTGTTAAAACTTGATGTTCTACTTTAGAGACTATGATGCATGGGTGTTTGTTATACTACGGCTAGACTTGATAATGGTGGTATATTGTGTTTAACGTGTCTGACAAAGACAATGAAGTGATAACATTGTTGACAACAAAATGTGATAATGTTGTTGACAACTGTTTTAGTAGGTTAGTGCTATTTTACAGTCCAAAGGAGGGGATGGAAGCCCATAGTCAGTTTATGGTAATAGGCTTTTTGCACAAGGGCTGAACATGCTGTGACAGTTACTGGTTTTGAAAATCTGATATACTGTCTGAATTCTTAGGATACTTTGTTTACTGAATTAGTGACATGAGTTGTGAGTGAGAAATAATGCTCAAGTGCAATACTTAACTTGCTCAAGTGGGAGGTCTGCTGGTAACCTGTTTTGAGATAACACAGGTTTTTGAGTTTTTGCTAGGTATAAAATATGATAGTTTTAGTATTTGTGAGGTCTACACTGAGGTACTTTGATTTAAACTAGTTGGATATCTGAGATAATTTTTTTAGGCAGTTTTGGATGTTAATTAAAGAAAGGGGCATAGTTTAGCTATGGTGTTAGGTTGTTTATGAATAAGGAAAGTAATAAGGGATCTAAGGTTTTCTCTGGCTATGCCAATTTCATTCCAAAGACATGGTAGGTGGATTGGCAGCTCTAAACTGACCGTAAGTGTGTGTGTGTGTGTGTGTGTGTGTGTGTGTGTGTGTGTGTGTGTGTGTGTGTGCCCACTTCCATGAGTAGGCAGCTACTGTGGAGTTCAAGGGACCTGTTGCAGGGTTAATTAGTTAAGCTACTGG
Source organism: Protopterus annectens (assembly GCF_019279795.1). Classification (NCBI taxonomy): domain Eukaryota; kingdom Metazoa; phylum Chordata; order Ceratodontiformes; family Protopteridae; genus Protopterus; species Protopterus annectens. The sequence goes on from NC_056732.1 coordinate 512,782,524, forward strand.
ACAGGCATATGGCTTCTCAATTTCGCAGAGTCATGGAATTAAATACTGTATAAGGCATAGAGCAAGTAGCTAGCTGCAGGAGGCAAGCACTTAAACAGTGGCTGTGTGGTGGTGCTGCGGTAGTGTTGCCTCACAGTAAGACTCTGTCCGGTTCGATTCTCAGCTAGAGCATCTTCTGCGTGGAGACATGCGTGAATGGGTGTACCTTTGTTGAAGGTTGTGCGTCAGGGCTGGTAACCCGGTACGTAAAAATCAACTACCAATCATTAGTGGACCGGAGTTCCACTGTGGCGACCCCTAACCAGGAAAAGCCGAAAGACACACTATATATATATATATATATATATATATATATATATACACACACACATATACATATATGCATGTATATATACATACATATATTTTTCTGTTTAAATTTATGGCAGCCTTTATTGTTTATTTTTTATTTGCTCTCGAATATAAATGTGCCAGATGTTTCTCCTTACTATATGTCATCAACCTTTTATTGAATGTCTATTTCTCATGTAAAATCTGTGGAGCTTTTCTTCCCGGGCGTTCGCTGAAAAAGGACCCATGTCCAGACAGAATTTCTCCGTAAACAAATGTAAATAAATAAATAAATATATATGTATAAATATATTTTTTTATTTTACATTTGTTTACTGGGATAGTCTGACTGGATGCATGTCCATTTTCAGCGGAGGCCTGGGGAGAAAAGCTCCAAAAAACACATTCAACAAACTGTTACATTTTTACAGTTTAAAACACAAAATAAACACAAATAAAAAGATTTGTACACAGATGTAAACAAACACAAACAACAGATATACACAAATTATTACATTTTTACTCAGATGGAAAATTCTAGACAGTCTTTTTAAGAATTATAGGGTACTGAATGCCTAGTAGGCTAACCTGAATGATGGTTAGAGTTAGTCTGGATGGGGAGAAGGACATAGCCATTGTTTTTTAAAGTACTGAATCAGACTTTTCTTGAATTGAGGTAGAGAGAGTTCAGATGTAAAATTAGCAGGAAGAGAATTCCAAGTTTTGCCAACAGAGTTAGCAAATAGAGATTCTCTGGCTGAGTTGTTGGATTTGAGAGTTTGAACTAGTAGTCTTTCAGATGAACAAAGTGCACTAAGGTAACTATAGGGGATAAAGTACGGATGTATTATTTGGTTGGAAGATGATCTTGTGTGCAACTATTAGTTGGTTAACCTGAAGTAGGTTAGGCAGTTCAACCATCCTAGTAGACTTAGGTTATGACAGTGATGAGTTCTGTAGGCAGCATCGGCAGCAAATCTAGCAATGTGAATGCAGCCGCTAGAAAGTTTATTAAGGTCAGTTTTGCTGAGGTTTGTAAATAGAGGGGAAGCATAGAAGAGGGCGGAGAGTAGATGTGTATGAGCAATTACAGTTCTGGTTAATAAATATGCATATTACATTGACTTTCTGTAAAGTTGAACTGCATATGGTCGGACCAATAAAATGTTACTGAACATCAAAAATGACAAAACTACAAAAAAACTGTGTTTTTTCAGGGGGCAATCCCCCATTCACTCCCCACATCATATGCTAATTATATATACCTACTTCAGGATTGCACTACAGTGTGGAAAGGGGCAATCTCAGTGCTAACAGTGCAACATTTCTGAACATTGATTATATAGTCTCAACCATATGCAGTTTGATGTTCTGAAACGTCAATAATCTGAAGGGGTTCCATGTGTGTGTGTGTATATATATATATATATATATATATATATATATATGTATGTGTGTGTGTGTGTGTATATGCACAATATATATATAATCTGTATATATATATATATATATATATATATATATATATATATATATATATATAATCTGTATATATCAACTAAGTGTTCAGTGTTCATTTGATGGCTACTTAGTTTTAAAACACAAAATCGGAGTTAGTGCTTTTAATTTACTAGATTACATCCCATAAACACGTAGGAACTTTTGTCTGGAAGTCAGTTTTGTGTGTGTGTGTGTGTGTGTGTGTGTGCCCACGCGCAAGTGCATGAGTATGGAATATGTCTGCATGTTTTTTTTCACGGGTACCATTATTTCACTCTTAGGTGACTTTTTTCTCAAGAGTTTCTAACAAGGCATGTACTTCTACCCAAGGCCATCAGAGTGGTAAGTTACAGTCCCCTGTCTCCTTGCAGTTAGTATTAGCTATGTTAATGACCAAGACTCTTGCACCTAGTCCAGATCTGCTTGCTGTGAAATGAGGAAAGAATATCAGATAAGATATGAGACATTTTGCTGAGAGCATCTGGAGAGATACAGAAGCCAGTTGCAAGGAAAAATGACAGAAGGATTTAGTGGTGGATCTACTCAAACCATTGATGATTGGAAACATCTATGCAATCTTTCTAGAAAATGAAAGCATGGAAGAAGAGGTTAGAGCACTTGTAACACTGCCCAAAATGTACCAGGAAATAAGTAATGGAAAAGGCCAAGTTCTGAATGATGCATTTTTGGGCATTCACAGTAGCAATAATGCATTTAAGGAACAATATTTCACATATTTAAAGAATGAAGTCATTATAATTAATTGGCATATTTCAGCGTTCTTGTGGTAATTGATTTTATGGGAGCATCATTGCTCTGATTACATGGTTAACAGCTGATTAAGTTAAATCAACTACAAGTTTGGGAACACGGAGATCCATTAGATGTTCTCTGTTTCTATATGATAATATGCTGCTTGAACTCTTCCTGATTCTTATTCAGAAGGTTGCTGTACTGGGAAAGATTAGGAACGTGTTTGAAGTCCTGTTTTTCACTTAAAATGTTTGCTGGAAATACGTTAAAAAATGCATTGAAGCAAATGTAAGTTACACAAATACAAATGTATGTATCTGTGAAGTGAGCTGCATTCCTGTGGGTTTGCCTCACAATGCATATTGTATTTTGGCTGCAACTTTAATAGTCTCTTGGGTACAGAAAATTAGGACATACATTCCAGTGAAAGAGATATCTTGAAAAATATCATAAGCTGGCAATAAACTATTGCCAGTAATTTCACGGAGTGTCTCTGATTTTTTTCCTTGTATTTTGGCCCTGTCCCTTAAAAAATGTTGATTTTCTGGTAAGTCAGTGAGGAAAATAGTCAACAATTGTAGTTGTTTACAGTTTAATGCTTCTTATTGTTCAAAAATACAAATTATTGAAAAAATATTGTTCTATTAACTTTTTTAAAATGCATTGGAGTCATATTTAAAAAATTGTACTGTTTTGCACCATTTGCCCAATTCGTTTTGGCTTTTTCCAGAATTCCTGAGTAAAGAGGTTGAGGGGTATGATCTCATTCCAGTCCACCCCCATGACACAGATGGGTGAAGCCCTGACTTTGGCCCAGATGACCTATGTATGATTAGCAGCCGAGGCACTGAAGGGGATGGAACCAGGAACATGGGGAACATGTGAGTGACTGACCACTGCTGGCTCACCCATCCTGGGGAAATGGAGGTGGCTATGACTGAATGCTTGGGTAATATTTGGGAAGGGGGACCAGATGTTATTTCCACAGAGTATGAGTCTTCTGAGCAGAAATTGACAAGTAGGTCCTGCATAGAGCAGGTCAGGGAATAGGGCACCTGTGCACGTGTGTGTATGTGCAGGTGTGTGTGTGTGTGTGTGTGTGTGTGTGTGTGTGTGTGTGTGTGTGTATGGAGAGATGCACACTTTCATGAGGTAAGCAGCAACTGTGTAGCTCAAGGGAGCTGTTGCATGCTGTGATGTCCTCTGATCCAGCAGACTGCACCAGTGCTTACCACCTGACTCTGATATCTCTCTCCAGGGAAGAATTAGGCAAATAATTCCCCCAGCTAGGGAATGAATGTGCTATAAGGCTTTCATCAATTCCATTGAATGGCTCAGTCTTGCACTGGGAGAGGTAAGGATGAGTCAGTGGAGTGAGGAAAGGTGAGCCAGTGGGCACCACCCAGTGGATAAGAAAGGAAAAAAAGGAAATGCCATTCCTTCAGATTTAGCCTCTTTGGAAACTTTCTCAGGCAGCCAGAATAGCTTCTCTTTTCCGTACTAGGCTTGAAATAAAGAGATGGTTAGGACCTTCAAAGGCATATCCCACCAAGAATGCTGTGATGTCATTATCTCCATTGGTCAGTGGGATTGGTTAACACTGATTACCCACCTGTCTATGCTCTCCATTTTGATTCACATTCTGTCAGTGAGAACATAATATTGTTCATTCTCCAACCTCTTTAACTGGACATGGTCACTGTCCTAGTCTTGTATGTCTTCTAAGGTACAGTCAGGTCACCTTCTTCTAGAAATGATCATAGCTGTTAATTTTTCCAGACTGGTCATACAAAAGTTAGAGTTTTGGGAAATGGTTCTATGCAATCACGTATTTGGTATATCAGTGCACATCAGAAATATTTCCTGTACTCATTTGGTCTGTTGCTGACATAGGCTTTTCACTTGCTGAACATTTTGTTTCAGAATTGCATGCCTTCTCTTGGTATTTTGTTAATGTTAAAAGTATAGGCTTGCAGCCTACTACTAATAAATTTGGCCCATTTGTCATTTGCCAGTATTATATTCTCTGGCCAGCCCTTTCTAACCCATTATAAACATATATGCTTTGTTCTACACTTTCTAACCCATGGTAAAACTATATTTTCTGGTCAGTACTTTCTAATCCATTATAAAATTATATCCTCTGGTCAACACTGTCTAACCTATTATAACATTATATTCTGTGGTCAGCACTTTCTAATCCACTATAAAATTATATTTTGTGGTCAGCACTTTCTAATCCACTATAAAATTCTGTTCTGTGGTCAGCACTTTCTAAACCATGGTAAGATGTCATAACTGTCTCTCATTTAGTCGTATCAAGTCCCATTTGGAAGACATTTCTGTGTTCAAGAATAACATTGTTGCTATTTTTCTTCCTTAAATGTGTGATTGTTGTGCATTTCTCTTATATGGCTTGTTAAGATAATGTATAGTTCATTTAAATTCATTTAGAACAGATGTTAAAGTATTTGCAGTATTTCATATCTAATTAATAAGGTGGATTGTAAGGGGTGTATACAGGGTAAAAGCATTGGGATGATACCGTTTGATTAATTTTATTTACATTCTGAACTAAATTCTAAGAGTACAGGCATATATGGAATTGTGGGCTGAGAGCAATGGACAAGTAAGGTACCCAAGTACTAATTTTGTGAATATTTTGTATATATTATATGGTATGTTGTTAGTATTGGTTTTAATCCTTCTGATAGTAACTGTAGTAGTAGGGATATAGTTAGTTGGTGGATTAAAGTAAAGTAAGATATCATATATACAGGGAAGTAACTAACATAAACAAAGCAGAATATTCTTCCCAATAAAAGATCCAAAGACATCTGCATGGGAGGGTTCATAGCATCATAGGATGATCTAGAATAGCTCCTGTTCTAAACTGGATAGAATGTGAAGGCAAAACAATAACTATGCCCCAAGGTAACCTGAAATATTACATGCGATGCAAATACTGAAATCATTTTAAGGGCCCAACGTTTTATAAAAAGCTGTTAAGATGAACTTAAGACTTTAAAATCACTCCACAACTGATAATACGATTTGGAGATGGGAATTCTAAATTTATATCCATCATGATATACATTTTATCCTGAATTTCAAATTACAATGAAGAGAGTATGATGTCAAATTTAATTGTCTTAATGGCTATAACTACACTAACTAAATACTATGGGATTAAAAACTGGTCCTCCATGAAAGAGCTGACACAGAATGAGTGAAAAAACTCAATGTTTCTCATATGTTAAGTTTCTAAAATTTGTCACCACACGCACAAACTAAAAGTACCTGGTGAGAATAATAGTTTGTCTTACAGTGGCAGAACCAACAGTTTTCATAACACCGTATCATTAAAACTCTGATTTTTAGAGGATAGAGTTTACAAGAGTCATAGCAATGCTTATGGACACTGTAGAGTTTTAAATCCCAAAAAGCACTCGGATACACTGTAGAGTTTTGTTACCTGAAATTTCATATGTTGCTACAAAAGTAGTCAAACAGTGTGTGAATGTTTTGAATATAAAATACTTCCTGTTTTGTTCATGTTTGGGTGCCAGTAGCTGACCATCAGCTACTCACATGGCTTTTCCTTATCCACATGGTCTACCAGACCTGCCTAACCACCCACAGATGTAACTCCAACCCATGTCTGGGAAAAGAGAGGAGACACAGGCACCTGGGGCAGTGTCATAGTGCTGCTGAGGACCATCTTATCCTATTCCCCACCCAGTGTGCCACTAACACCTCAATGTCCACTAGAAAGCCAGCCAGTGTGAATGTTTCCCAGGTTTGTGCACCTCCACTTCAGGATGGGAATTGTCATTCTCCCTTCCTGTTCTATCCACTTCCTGAGCTGCTATTTGAACTCAAGTCACCTTGGTCTTAGTCATGTTACAGGCTAGGATATTCCTTTTAAAGCAGAATTGATCACATAAGTAACAGGTACTGACTCTGAACTAAATGTTACATGTTGTGCTAGAAGATTGACCATATCCATCAGGGACAGATGCTAATGAGAGCATGGAAATGTTTTCTGCAGCTTCAGTGGATAAAGGTTATGTCTTATGAGGTGAATGAGTTATAGTAATCATATGATGAAAAAAAAACAGTATGCAAAGAGCTCTGCAGTGGTCAAGTTGGAGCTGTTAAATAAAAGCTACAGTTAGAAGTACAGATGACCAAAGATGGTTATGAGTTTTGGAATGTAAGTAAGTACCATGTTGAATGGAGCAGAAGATGCCAAGATAATGACAGTACTGCCCAAGAGAATGCCCAAAAGGCTTTTGGGAAAGTTTATACATATATTTCTTATGACTGTTCTTGAACAGTGTATTTATGATAATGGTTGATGTATATTTAGAATGACTTAATTTATTTATGTACTCCTAACATCATTTCTAAAGCTATCACTAGTCATCTGTGAAGACTTTGTAATGCTTATTATTTCCCCATGCATATTGTAGCTGAAAAAGAGAAAATTTACATCAGAAAAAATATGCCATTTAGTTAAGACAAATGGAATAATCCATTTCACTAGACCAAGAAGACATCAGGCATTAAATGAGTCAACCGGGAACGATTCATGTAAATCTTCATGAAGGTATGAAAAATACAGTAAAAAGTCACACTGGATACTGAATAGAAAATCAAATGTTTCCTGCTAAAGAACCAAACAAATTAAAAGTGTACCATAAGTCAGGCACCTAAGGACCTGCTTTAAGCTGACATATCAGATCTAGACTGCACTTCATAAAACCAAGTCTTAGTGCAACTGTGTAAAACAAACTTCGCTTGCAGAAGTTCCACCACTGCGAGTATGCCAGGGACACATCTTTCAATGAGGAAGAAGCAGAGTATCTGTGGAATGCCCCTGGACCAGGTACCAAGTGAATTCCTCGAATGTTTGTGATAAGGTACATCTGATTTCATGAACTGGACTACCTCTGTTCCAGTGCTATACAAGCTACATCCTTTGTTATCTGTGGCCATTGAAATGGCATTTTATATCAATTATTTATTAATGGGTTTAAGCTGAAAAGGGAGATAATGTGGTACATTGAACAGGATATTTATTTCTATAAAAGTAAGCCCATACACCCCTAGGTAAAGTCTTTGTAAATTTTATATATATATATATATATATATATCTATCTAGGACTATTGAACAAAAGTTCAATAGTCCGAATCCACAATCACCGAACACACTTTAAAGAAAGCGCTTTCACCGAAAAAGCGCTTTCGTTAAAGTGTGTTTAAAAAAATAAACATTACTTTTATGTTTTTGCAGGGGGGCAAGCCCCCCTGCACCCCACACACCCCCCTACTTAAATATCCTCACTCCGAGGTCGCACTACAGTGGGGAAAAGGGAATTATCCCTTATCCCCACTGTAGTGCAATCTCTGCAACAGGCATACTTATGTGAAAGTGCCTTTCGGTGAAAAACACTTTCGTGCAAGTATGCCTGGCCGAATCTGTTTCGGTTATGTTGCCGTTCAGTGATCCATACGGATACCATATATATATATATATATATATATATATATATATATATATATATATATATATATATATATATATATGTGTGTGTGTGTGTGTGTGTGTATGTAGAGAGAGACATCTAGATAGATAGATAATAACTAGATAGATAGTTATAAATATTTGGAGCAATTCAGTATTTGGTCTGTTGTCAGGAACTGCTCTGTCTATGCTGTGATAAAGTGGCTTTAGCATAACTATACCCTTCCTGCGAGTATTTTCAAAGTATACAGCATAAAGTATACAATTTCTGTTTAACACTTGTCTCTGAGGTTACTGAAGAAATTGAAAAAAGGTAATGTGCGACAAGGTTGTGCAATAGAATCAGGTCCATACGCTCACTGATAAGTACTAGGCAATCAATCTGCACACCATTTCAAGCCTAGCCAAAACCCTATTCAAAATTTCCCTCTAGCCTCAGGGTGGGCAAGACAAAATAGACTGGGAGAGAATATGAGAATGCCCATCCAATCATCTAGGTTTATTTTGAAGGTGGCAAGGGTGTTGCTTTTCTTGATATGTATCAGACTGTTTTCCAGAGGTGAGGGGTATGAATCTATTATGTCAACATGTCATTTTTATCTGCCGATAAAAATGTAGTCCCTTTAACTGAGTATTTGATGTACCATTAGTTCTGCAAAGGAATAGGAGTCTTTAAGAGAAAGTGTACAGAGAAAGGGCTTCCAGCATGTCCTGATAACTAAAATTATAGAGGCTACTGATCTTTTTAGTTATGAATCTATGAGTTCTCTCAAGTTGTGTGATATGGTTAGATAAATACATGCCAAAAGGTACATTATATTCACTATTAGGCATGATAAGATATGAGTAAACAGGAATTAAGACTTCTTTGGATCTAGTTGAGCCACCTTTGGTAATTAATTCGGCCAGATAAAAGGCTTTCTGAACTGCTGTGGAGACATAGCATAACACAGTCTAAGCCATGTGGAGAAAATGTGAGTCAGCTGGAGATTGAATAACAGCACACAGTTTACAGTCATGTACACACTTTGTTAACCACAGGTGAGAAGTGCTGGCCTGAAGGTCTTGAGAAATATATGCCAAATAGGTGAGGGCCCAAAACATAGCCCTGTGGTACACCACTAGTAACTGTTTTGCTAGTTACAAAAACAAAATCACCACTGATTCTAAAGACAACCACAAAGCATTCTATAGCTATGTCAAGAATCTCAATGGCAACACTCAGATCTGCTCTGAGTTACAGCACAATGGTACTAAATATACAGAACCAACTGATATTGCCAACATCCTGGCAGATAGGTTCAGTGCTAACTTTACCCCTCTCTCATCCCCTAAAGGGCCTATATCTATACCAGAAGTATTCAAAGTACCTATAATCACAGCTGCACAGGTAAAAACACACTCTCCAAAGCCAAGAACACAGCATCCATGGGACCTGACAACATCCCAGGCTGCGTTCTACATGAACTACAGAATGAACTGCCACCCCACCTAAGTACCATGTTCAATCATAGCCTCACCTCAGGCTTTGTGTCCACTGAATGGCACACAGCAACAGTTATCCCACTCCACAAAGGGGGAGCCACCACGAACCCCGGGAACTACAGTCCCGTTAGCCTGACGAGCCTGGTCTGTAAGGCTATGGAGCGTATCATCATGGAACTTATAAACAATGACATTTGTAATCTCCAAACTCTGGCCCCTACCCAGTTCAGGTTTGTAAAAGGCAGATCATGTCTCCTAAACCTGACAGACTTCTTTGAAGCGGTCATAAAAGCTGTAGATGAGGATAAGGTGGTACACACAGCCTATCTAGATCTCGCCAAGGCTTTCAACACCATCCCCCACTCTGGAATTATAGACAAACTCACTAAACTAGGTATAAAACCCTATGTCACAAGATGGGTTGCCAACTGGCTCACTGACCGAACTCACACTGTGAAAGTAGCAGACTCTAAATCCATCTTCAGACCAGTGACAAGTGGAGTACCACAGGGTTCAGTCCTAGGTCCTCTCCTTTTTGGTATCTACTTATCTGAAGTACAGGCTAACACAGAAAGTCTTTGGCTAATAAAGTTCGCAGATGACTGCAAATTAGGAGCCATAATCAAATCTCCTAAAAATGTGGACTTCTTACAAAAGGGCCTCACTGAGACAGATGCCTGGTGTCAAAGCCATGGCCTCAAGCTCAGTGCCAAAAAGTGCATTGTCATCCCTTTTGGTAAAAACTCTGTACCCATGAACTACCACATAGGTGGTAGTCTACTTAACACTGAAAGTGTGATGAGACCTTGGGACACAGGTGGACAGTAGTCTCTCCTTTGATAATCACATAGCCACAGTAGTCAGGAAATCCTTCTACATGGCACACCTCATCACAAAAGGTTTTTCGTCCAGGAAAAAAGAGGTAATTGTTCCCCTGTACTCATCACTCATTAGACCCATTATAGAGTACAACGCCCCTTTTGATATGTACCTCACAAGACATCTACAACAACTGGAAAGGCCACAGAAATACCTCACAAAGAGGATTACCGGCTTCAAGCAGATGCCCTACGCAGACCATCTCAAAAAACTCCAGCTTTACTCTGTCGCATATCGCCTACTCAGAGGCGATCTCTGCCTAATATACAAAGCTATGTCAAACCCAGAGCTCCATGTAAAGAAATCCCAATCCTTCCGAGCTACATTCTCTGCCTAACATACAAAGCTATTTCAAACCCAGAGCTCCATGTAAAGAAATCCCAGTCCTTCCGAGCTACACTCTCTAGGGACCTAAACCTTGTCACCACAATAAACAGAACATGCTGGATGGATAGATTCTTGTCTCAGAGACTTCCCATACTCTCAAACAAACTACCTATCTATATCAAACAAAGCTCCTCATTAGCACTCTTCAAGAAAAATCTTGATGATTGGATGGGAGATAGAAAATTCACCCCGGGGATCACTTCTGTGGCTCTGCTTGACAGGGACACGGGAAAATAATTTTCTTGGGTGGCAAAAACCAGGGTACTGTTTGGCTAGGCTTATATAGGCCCTACGGCCAATAACCTAGTACCTACCTATGAACCTATAAGTGGCACATGCTACACTAACAATATGGGTTCTGTCAGGCAACCCGTTAGCTATCTGTCATATAATATAAGAACTCATTCAGATTTACAAGTCTGTCAATTATGCTTGCATGGGGAAAAATGTCTAAGGCCTTGGCTAGGTCTAGATGGGTCTGTATTAAAAAGGCGAATGCTTACTTTCCCGAACGCCTAAACGTTGACCCGTCTTCATCGAACCGCGAAAACATCGATCATCCAGAAGAGCGAAAGCGGAAATGTCGAATCATCAGCTTAGCCAATATAACCTCATTTTACCCAATATTTGGCCCTTAGGGGCAAGAGCATGGTATGGGTTTGTGCCTATGCCTTGAGTATCTTACTACTTGCCCCAGTCCATAAGGGACATAGGCACTACCCCAGGTGTGAATTTGCGATTCCTCATCCAAGGATCCAATTTATGTTTGAAGAATAACAGGGAAGGGTTCTGCTTAACATGAATACAAAGCCTGTTCCAGAAGATGCAACAATCTTTAAGATACATATCTGTTTCTCCAGCATGTTTTGTTTGAGTCAGTGATTAAGTTTAGATCCCTAGACCAGGTGACCCTTATGCTGTTTGACTGCTCCATCAGGCCTGGATTTGTGAGTGCTTTGTAAATCAGGCATAGGTCACTCCTTAATAGTCATTACAAGGCAGAGTAAAAGGCTAAGACTTTTAGTCAGTCTGCATAGGACATGTATACACACTGTATTTTCTTTGTGAGGAACCTCTGATGTCACTCCAGCTGTTGTTAGTGCCTAATCAAGTATATGCCAAATGGCGCATTGTACTCAATTGTTGGTCTAGTGAGGGCTGAGTACACTGGGACTATATTTTCCTCAGATTTGGATGTCATACCCTTACTTATACGTTTTGCCACATAGAAAGACTTCCTCACCACTGTGGATACATAGCGGACTAAGTTCAGGCTACTATCTGTCTATGTTCAGGCTACTATCTATCTGTGTACCTAGATCTTTCACCACTGAGTCCACTGTTAGGGGTGTGCTATTGATGTTGTAATTTGCAGGGGTGTTTGCATTTAGTTTTAGGCCATGGTTCTGGCAAAAGTCATTTGTCTGATCTAGATCCTCCTGAAGGACATCATTGGGGGATCCAGTGATTGCCTCCGGGTTGCAGTCATCTGCACACTTCATTATCCAGTGGCCTTCCACATTAGCTTTGACTTCAGAGAAATATATTCTGAACAGAAGTGGTCTCAGCACTGAGTCCTGTGGTATAACACTAGTAACTGGCCTCTTGCTACATCTGGATTCACCCACTTTAACTACATGTGTCCTGCCCATGAGCCAATTGGCTATCCATGTTCAGATTTATGTCCAGTTTTGTGAATTTATTAAAAATACCTGAGTGGGGAATTGCGTCAAATGTCTTGGCCAGGTCAAAGTAGGCTGTGTGTACTGTTTTACCCTCATCCATGGCCTTAGTGACTTTCTTAAAGAAATCCACCAGATTCATTAGGCATGACCTGCCCTTGACAAGACCAAATTGGGTCAGGCCCAGTGTTTGGAGGTTTCCTATGGTATCATTTATCAGATCCATGATTACTCTTTCCATGGTCTTATATATAAGAGTAGTCAAACTTAGGGGGCTGTAATTTCCCAGGTCAGTAGATGGTCCCCCTTTATGCAGAGAGATGACTGTTGATGTCCTCCACTGTATCAGGATAAAGCCAGCCCAGAGGCTGTGGTCAACTAGAGATCCTAATGAACCTGATAAGTCCTGATTTAAACTGTTAAGCCAGACCAAAAAATATCGTCCACAAAACGTTTATAAAATAAAATATTTGGGGCATATAAATTAGTTTCACCATACACATTCATTTTCTCCCATTTGCCCAGAGTTAGATTTGCATAAGTGTTGGCTACAGCAGTGCCCATGGCCGTTCCTGATATCTGATGGTATACCTGCTTATTAAAAGTAAAAATATTATTTTCCAAAACTATTTCTAAGATTCTAAGAGTTCACAGATAGTTTCAATGCATCTAGAAGAAAGGGAACCATATTCCTGTAGGATCTCCTTTATACAGTTAATTCCATATACATTAGGAATGACTGTAAAAAGAGATTTTATATCTATTGTTACCAGAACAAAACAGTCATGTGTATTGTTAACATACCAACCATGTAACTGGGTTAGGAAGTCACCAGTGTCTTTAATGTAGCTAGGTATATGCCTCAAATAACTCTTTAACACATCCTGTAGATATACAGATATGGGCTCCGTCATCCATCCCCTCCCCGAGACTATTAGTCTCATCTGAGGTTTTACTAAAGATTTATGTATTTTAGGGAGTCCATAAAGTACAGGAATGGTCGGGCATGGTACACTTAAGAAATGGAAGGTGTCAATGTCTGTATCACCCATCACCTGTAAGTCATAGATAATATTTATTCTACTTATCATATTATCTATTTCTTTATTACCAACTGGTTTAAAAGTCTGTCTGTCTAATAGCAAACCAGTCATAGATTGCAAACAGTCCTCTATATCCATTAATACAATGGCACCTTCTTTATCTGCTTCATTTATAATCAATTCATTATTATTTTGCAGAGATTTCAGTGCTTCATATTCTTCAGCAGCTAAGTTATACATTTTTTTAAACTTTTTTTACTATAGAGATCATGAATTTGTTTTTCACAAATGTTATTAAACACATTAATAACAGGATCACTAACATGAATAAAGGTACTACTTCTTTTAAGATGACCATTCATAGAACTACCATTATCCTTAAAAATATTTTTCAGATTTAGACTCCCTGAAAACAAGTTCAAGTCTGTAATTGCATTAACCAAATCATCCGTCCCAGCAAACTTAATTCCATGTTATAGTAATGACATCTCTGCCTTAGAAAGTTCATATTTAGACAGATTTATAACTGAAGCATGGTTTTGTAACTTTCCAGAAGTTTTTGTATCAGAAGTTGTTTCTACCTGAATATCTTGTATAGCTTTAGGTAAACTCACAGTTAGCACATGGGTATTAACACATTCCAGTTGTTCATTATACTTGTTACAGCCATTTACATCACAGCTTTTTGCCACAAAACCATTACCAGACAGTCCTACTATTGAGGGGCCTCTCAATGACCCTATACATTCATTTATACCATTAGAAGTATTTAAATCAACTTCATGGTTGGATAGATTTACAACTAAAGGACGGTTGGGTAACTTTCCCAAAGTTCCTTTATAAGAGGTTGTTAAATTCCTTCACAACCTTTAAGATATTTAATAACCTTTAGCAGGGCTAGTGAGACAATAGAGTATGTTATTAGAAATAACTGGGATATCCTAAAGGCCATACCTGGCCACGAGAAATGGCTTCCAGAGAAACCTTTATTTACCTATCGTAACTACGATAATTTGAAGAAGCTGTTATGTTATAAGGACTTTTCCTTAAATAATAAACCTGCTCCTGTGTTCAACAGGAAGAGAACTTTCCCTTGTCATAATTGTTCATGTTGCTGTAGTATAAACCAATCAATGGAGTTTATGCACCCTGTCAGTGGTAGGAAATATACCTTCCATTGTACTGCAACATGTAATACATCTATTATATATCTTGCTACATGTAACAAATGTTTAAGGTTTTATGTTGGAAAATCAACGAGAAGGTTAAAAGACAGTATAATAGAACACAGGTCTGAGATACGCTAGAAGGTGTTAACTAACTCTTTGTTTCAACACATAGAAGAAACTGATGATACACACCAGTTTAGCTTTAGAGCTATACGTGTTATATATCCAAATGCCAGGCGTGGTGATGCAGTTAATAATACAGATATAAAGGAGTATGACTGGATTATTTGATTAGAAGCAGATAAATACCCAGGTCTTAACAAACAGGTTACTTTAAAACCAATTCTAAAAGCTAAACAACAAAGAGTGAGGAAGAAATAGCTTTTTGCCACTTATGTACTTTTTATATGTGTATTTTTCAATATGTTTGGATGTATACATCTTCTGTGGTTAATTGCCTTTTTAAGAAGACTGATTGTTGATTTTAATTGATGCTGTTGATAGGTTTACTGTGTCGTGTTGTAATTAGATTATATTTAAAAATGCTGTTTTTATGGCTTTTGTATGTAAGACACTGAAGAAGGATAGTTTTTTATCTGAAAGCTTTGTCATTTTATTAAAACCTTTGACAGTGTGGAGTACTACCTTTTCTTGTTTGAGTATAGATGATGCCATCTACAACCAATTCCACACATTGTTGGGTATTGTCCTTAAGATTGCAACCATAACTAAAAAAATGCTTTATGGTTATCCTTAGCATTGTAGGCTATTTTTACCTCAAAATCTGCTTTCGGACACTGGACTAGTTCCCTGATTCATTTGTTTAGACTAATTAGGGAGTTTTTGCTCTATTGTGCACTTTCTTTCACTATTACTTGCTGACAGGATTTTCTTTCCTACCAGAATCTATACAATCAAATTCACACCTCTCAACTGTACATATTTTTGCAGAATGTCCAGATTTTTGTCTCATATTTTTGGTCTGTTTCTCATAAAATTGTAGTTTTCTGGCAATTTGTTGGTAAATCCTTGAGGACCAAAGTCAGAAAATAATGACAGGCATTTCAGTTATCGATTTCATACCCTTTAGAAAATTCATACTAATGCAAAACATATTATTCTCTCAACCTAAGCTTGTAAGAGCAATATTTAAAAAGTGTCCCTATTTGTGGGTCTTTGCCCCCCCCCCCACATTACTTATGCCTTTGTCCAGATTTCTTGTTTATACAAGCTTAACAGTTAGCTGAGAGGTATGACAAGCATACCGATGTAAGAGAAAGGAAACCAGTTATTGCTAAAATTTTGGCTTAATCGACAATAGTAGTGATGCAGGGCAGACAATGATTCATCCCTGAAAGGCAAAGACAAGATGCCAGAAAAGACAGAAGCCTTGCAGCACACTAGGATTTCTAGACTGCGTGGGGTGACATGCAATTGTAGTAAAGTATATCAAATGAATGAACCCTATGTGTTTGCAGGCTTTCCCTGTATGTCTGCTCTAAGAGTAAGCAAAGACTTGTGGTTCAAATATTCATATACAGGAACGGAAGGCATGTGACATTTATGTATCCCCAAGGACTTTGCAAATACACAAAAACAAGTGAAAGTGAGATGAAGAATTATAAGACTGGAAAATCTTCTTTGGGCCTGGGAGAACATAATTATTGTATGACATGAAATGTACGTTACAACACCTTGGAGTCTTCAGCTACAATTGGCTTCTTCAGTTTGTTTATGTTTCAGTGCTGTGTAATTATAAGACGGTACTAAACATTCTGTTTATGAGAAAAGGAAACAGAACAGCCCAGATGGGAAACTAGCTAGCATTGTCTGAAATGTTTGGCTGAAAGAAAGAGAGAATGTTACAGCCATGCACGATCACTTATTTATTTATTTTAAAACAGCGAGAGCTGGAGCATCTACTGTATGTGAAGAATAAGCAAACATTTTATAAAGAATGCTAAATTAATGACTGTAAAAATGTAGCAAGCTGCACAGTAACATAACCTCCCTACCATATACTTCTTAAAGTGCTTAAACACTAAGATAACTAGAATAGAAGATCAGGAGTTCTCCAGTATTTGTACAAGTGGGGGTAAGTAAATGATGGCAATCCAAACACAAGATGTAATGACTTCTGAGGTATGATAAGAATGTTAAAGAAATAATGACATTGTCCCCAGTACCACACAAAGGTACAGTGACCTTCTGTATGCACTTATAATTAGGGCTTGTTTTAGACTAGGTGATTCAGGGCAGTGGCGACTACTAAACCCATGTCAAAATCCAATTACACAGCCTTGGTGTTTGGGAGCTTGCAGTTCTTAAAGTCTGGATTTTGTTTGATGTTAATTTTCCATTATGTTTTGAGAAACAACTATTAATCTGAGCAACTGACAAGAGGGTAAGCAGACAACTCCCAT
>NC_056732.1:512804704-512807204 GCF_019279795.1 Protopterus annectens
GTTAGACTTAATTAGTCATTTTAGTTCCTTGTTTAGTTGAATCATAGAACTCTTTTCTTTACTCTATCAAATTTTCACCATGATTTTTTTTCTTTTGTTATATACCCTGTTGAGGTAAGGATTCCACCAGTGGCATTTGGTTTTGGTGTATTATTTGTTTGTTTTTGGTGTATGATTTGGGCTTACCTCTAGTAGGTACATTAGCCTCTGTGCAGCCATTTAGATGATTGTACAGGGTTTCTGTGAATAATTCTGTATAGGTAGCTGTGGTCTTGAGATTGGGGGAGCCTTGAATTTTGACAAACTGTCACTTAATAGGATGCAGTTTACCTCAGAATAGTTCCTATCACAGGTTTAGTTGGGTTTTCTGAGTTGATTTTTATTTCAAAGGATGCAGCTTTGTGATCCAACCTCATTAGTGAGGATGTGACATTTGGGGGAGGGGGAGTGCAATGCTTTCTCATGTTAGTGAGCACTAGATCCAGTATATTTGATCTCCTGGTTGGAGTGCATACTATCTGGTCCAGAATGTTAATTTAAAAAAGTCTAGGAGAGTTATGCCTGTGTGTTTGAGGCAGTGTATGATTCCCGTCTATAGAAGGATAGTTAAATCACTCATAAATAGGGTATTTGGTTGGATGGTGAGTGCATCTAATAGGTCTAAGTAAGAATTGTGAACTCTTGGGGCATAGATTGTGACCTATAGCCTATAGCTAACTAGGATATGGTAAGGGACCTTATCTAAGGTAATTTGCATGTGGATGAATTCCATGACATCATCATGTCTGACTAACTGGGGGTTATAGTTGTTGCTAATGTAGATAGCGACACCTCCACCTTTAGCCCTTTAGTCTATGCTGTTGATGGCTTAAATATGTGAAAGGCACTGTAACCTTAAACTGCCAGAGTACATTCTAAGGCTTTAAACCAAGTCTTGGTAACATCACAGATGTCTACATTCTCTATAGTGAGGAGGCCTTGTAGGGCATGAACTTTATTGTTTAGGCTCCTAGCATTGAGCAATAACATTTTAAGGTTGCTTTGAGTCTTTTTTGCTATATTGGTAGTTTTGTTATTTTAACATTGCCTAAAAAGGCTCTAAGGGGGCGGATAACATTTTAGCCTAGGGGGGCAGGTGCAGATCATCCTAGGCAAAGCAAAGTGGTCTGTTAACCATGTCTTCCCATTCTGACAGCTATTTGATTCCCCTGGAATGACACCAGAAATAAGCCAATTATTAAAATCAATCATTTTGTGCACATACTGTGGCATCATCCTTGGTGAAGGTAGAATGCTGCTCAGTGGAAAGTTTATACCTAGAGAGAGACCTGTAATGTCCCTTTTCATATAGTCCAGTGAAGTATATCTCAAGTAATTTACACCCACATGAATTACGATAGAGTCATATTTATTTATTTATTTATAAATTATTTATTTGACATTTGTTGACCGGGTTAGTCTGACTGGGCAGATGCTCTTTTTCAGCGGACAGCTGAGGAGAAAAGCTCCAAATGATACATACATGATAAAATATGACAAAAGTAGATAAATAAAAAGAAGGACAGTAAATTACAGGTACTAATTACAATTACATTACATGTTCACAAATAATTAAAACAGGTACTAATTGCAGTTAAAATAACACGTTCACAAAGAATTAAATTCATATATTTGTAGTAAGTTCAGGGTAACATGCAATTTCCATTCGGAGTAAGATGTACTGAAATACAGCCTGCATTTTTGGCATAGGTGCTAGAGATAGAGTCAGGAAACAGGTAATGAGGTAAAGAAAATGCAGAAAGGCAGAGGTGGATTAAGTAGGGTCAGAGCAAGAGAAAGTCCAAGAATTTAATAGGTGGTCTTTTAGAGTTTTTTTTTTTAAACAATTAGGGTTAGAAAGCGATCTTAAGTTTAGGGCAGTTTATTCTATGCCCTGGCAACTGAGTGATTGTAGAGAAGATTGTCGATGTTTTTTTTGAGGATTGTACATTTCCAGGAGGTTTTGTTCAGAGCTGCAGAGTGTAGGAATATAGAGAGAGATCAGATCAAATAGTGCAGGACAGAGGTTGGGTTGGTATAAGTGGTAGTGAGTAAGTCAAATGTAAGTGAGGCAGTAGGAGTTGATGGTGAAATTCAAGCAACTGTAGGCTTTTTAGAGATATGCTGTGGTGAGAGCAATAGGGTCGATTTGCTGTGAATCTAGCAATTTTATTGTAAGTGAGTTCAAGTTTGGACAATAGATTGGCTTGAGGTATAATAAAGATTAGGGCAGCATATAGTAGGGTAGGTAGTAGATAGGCTTAAGCAAGAGAGAGTTTTGCTTCATTTGTGATAATTGTTTTATTTCTATAGGGCAGGCCGAGTTTTTGATGAATCCTTTTAATGCAGTGTTGGATACATAGATCAAATTTTAATTGGTCATCTATTGAGTCCTAATAGTTTTGTTTATGATTCTATATTGATAGATGTATTGTTGAGGGAGGAGACAGAGTAGGTAGAT